>NC_056751.1:160933291-161120791 GCF_019279795.1 Protopterus annectens | reverse complement strand
AAACTTCCTGCATTTATAAAATTCACCCTGCCTTTAATGTTTTATCTTAAGGCCCTGAATTTTCCTTAGTAATTTATTCTAGAGGTCTCTTCAAGCACTTTATCAGGACAAGAAATCTCTTAAAATAGTGCAGGCATACAAACTTCTTATACATGCATAAGATGGATTAATGGCTCAGGGCGAGAATGATCCTGAGCTTTGAATGATGGACATACGGATGGGACTTTTGCAAGGAAATTCCCAGATGTTAAGAATACTGCAACCAACAACGATCTATTTGAATATCTACCATTATGATAAGTTACCTACACAACTGCATTTTTTCTAGCATTTGGCTGTTTAAGTCATTGTATCTTTCACCTCTAAATTCATTAAAAGGCTATTAAGTTTTTGTTCCAAGATGAATTAACTCATAATGGCTGGAATTACACTCCTTCCTTTGAAAACCAGGATTATCATAAGGTATGTATCCTTTTCAAATCTTATGTCACATGCTTGGTTTGGTCATAGGTCTCTGTATTCCTTTAATTGAAACATGTATATTATGCTTCTCTACGTGGCCTCTGTAGAGAAGCAAAAGGAAAAAATAAATTCATAGGTCCTGGTCATCATGTCTTTGCAGCATTCCTGTATCACTGTCTGATAAACTGTTAATGTCGCAAACAATTTATTTGAGGGTATCTCACTTCCAGTTCATTATTTTGCCACTAGTTACCCTTAATCCCTTCTATATATCCTCGTTCATACTTAGCTGACACTTTATAGCAGTAATTATGAAGATTAACAACATTTGCATATCTGCATAAATATCATGAAAATGGTATTGAGTACCTGTGCATGAAGGCCTGTGATACATACATAGAAAGCCCTGACTGAGACGCAGATGACTTAAGCTCATTAGCATCTTGGTTGGTGGAGCCGTGGGCCAGGAAAGATTAGAGTGACTGCCTGCTACTGGTACACCTGTCCTGGAGAGAGAGAGAGATGTCAGCTCAGACTACTGTATTTCTGATATCTGAAAGATGCTGGGTATGTCTAGAACTGAGGGTGTGAGTGTATTGATGTACACACTGCAGCTGGGTATATAGCCATATGTTGGAAAAGACACATGACTGGTCTAGCAGTATGAAAATGTTACAGACTCAAACCTGCAAGGAGCGAAAACAGGAGTTACAGCAAACAGAAAACCGTGAACAATGGTCCCATGTGAGACCTGATGGTCTGCAGGCAATGGGATAAAAAATACCTAAAATAAATTATTAAAATTATGAGATCAAAGACAGTTTACTTTTTAAAAATGTAGAAATATTGAAGTGTAGAAAAATAATAATTTTACATGGAATAAAAGCAATTTTTTGCATGGAGTTTAGCTAGAAAGAAAACCAGAGTGCTGTGCTCATTTCTGAAAATAAAGTAAAACCACACTCATTTTAGTAGATGTTTTAAAGGACAGCTATGCTTTAAACACATCATTTCATTTCCCCATGGTGCATTTTCCCCTCAGAAAATAATCCAGATACTTGTATATAATAAGTATGACTTATTGGTTTCTTCCCCTCTGTGGTATCTTTCTCATAGCCGTCTTCCTCAGTGCATGCCACACTGGGAGTGAAAGAAATCTCATGATATATAATTTGTCTCTCTCACTGTTGCATCCTTTCACCTATCACATCTGAATATTTTCTGGTAAAGAAAAAAACACTCTGCATAATATCTGTAGCTCTTTTTAGTTAACGCATAACTAGTGAGGTCATAAAACTCTTTAGACTTAGACTTCACACTTGTTTGACTATGCACTCTCATATGAAGCTGCAGTCATTCCTTTCCCTGATGCCCATGTACTATTATAGCAAAAACCCACGCCTGGGTGTGGGTAATGCTGGATTTACCCACGGTTGGCGTGGTAAACAAAGCCAACCATGGGTAAATCCAGCATTACCCACACCCAGAAGTGGGTTATTGCTATTATACAATGACATTATTTAAGAAAAGAAATAATTACTTTTCTTAAATAATGGCATTGTATAATGCCTCTTTACTGCCCTTCCACAGCTGTCTGGTATTCTACAGCAGTTCTGATGTACTGCGCATGCCTACGCAGTACATCAGAGCTGTGGGTAAAGGCAACGGAGAACGCAAGATCTCCGTTGCTTTTTGTACTGTTTCGCTATGTTAAATGGGTTTAACATAGCGAGACAGCTTTAAAATAAGCAACGGAGATCTCCGTTGCTTATTGTAAAGCTGTCTCGCTATGTTAAACGCATTTAACATAGCGAACAGTAACAGAGATCTTGCGATCTCCGTTGCTTTTTTTTTTAAAAAACTGTCTCGCTATGTTAAATGGGTTTAATATAGCGAGACAGCTTTAAAATAAGCAACGGATATCTCTGTTGCTTATTTTAAAGCTGTCTCGCTATGTTAAACTCATTTAATATAGCGAGACAGCTTTAAAAAAAAAAAGCAACGGAGATCGCAAGATCTCGTTGCTTTACACTGTGTCGCTATGTTAAAGGAGTTTAACATAGCGAGACAGCTTTAAAAAAAGCAATGGAGATCTCCGTTGCTTTTTTTAAACCTGTGTCGCTATGTTAAACTCTTTTAACATAGCGAGACAGTGTTTTATACTAACGGAAAAAGTCCAGGTGACCGGACCTTTTTCCGTTAGTATATTGAGGGATTTACAATGGGCACGCTGGTTGGGCTGGCCAATCAGCATGCACGTTTTAGGGGAGGAATTATATAATAAGCCTTTTGTCATGCAAAATTATTACATACATTAACACCACATAACAACTTCACTAATTAGGTGGGTTTTGTAAGCCAGGAAATGTGACATTGGCTGACTCAGTGAAGGAAGGTAGAAGGAAGAATGGACCTGAAGCTCACAAAATATATATATTTTTTAAAGGCTAGGCAATTTAAATTATTTCTTCAACCTTGTGTTAAAACTTTTCACAGATAGTGCGTCCCATGTGTGGGAAAAAAATGTTTAAGTCACTGCAAAAAAGTCACTGACATTTTTACTGATTCTCAAAGCTGACAATATTTTTCATTGTTTTTGTTCTAAGCTAATAGGACTGTGAGCTAACAGGACAGACAAAAGTGTTGTTATTTCAATAGCTGTTCCCTCACAGTGCATTACGGACAAGAAGTAGTCTTCCAAGGAAACAGTATCATGTTAGTATGCCTGCCAATTTAACAGCATTCTGGGTTAGCAAATAATAAAAATCAGTAATAAGTAGTTATTGTGTTGCTAGTAGGTTTGGAATATGTAGGACTTCCTGACAAGATAAATAATATACATATTGTCAGTTTTCACCAATAGTAGTCTTTTAAGAAGTCTTAGAACATTCTGAGCTAGTATAGTGGTGGCTTCTGAATCTCATATAAAACTGTTCTGATGAAAAATTATGTGGAAAATTAAGAGGGTTAGGAAACATCACTACTGGCAAGTCTTTCAAGAATAACTTGAAATGACTTGGAGATATTTATTCCTCCAGAAGTTCAGCTTTCTGTTATTCGTAATTATGATGTGTAATTGGGTATGAAACTACTCAATTGCAAATTTTATTCTTTTTTTTTGTTTTTGTAGCTCTATGTTCTAATAACAAAAACATTAAATCATCTCTGCTATTTAAAAGTACTTCATGTTTTGTTCCTTCTTATTCTGAAGTACACAAGCTGTGCCACAGGGACTGATGTCAAAGAAGTACACAACATTATTAGTCATAATTCAGTTAAACAAAAACATTGTTTAGATTACTTATCATAGAACTAAAGTATTGTTTTTCAAAGATTGGTAAGGATGGTGGAATATTAATAGACTGGGCAGAGATGTATTCCATAAATCTGAAAGAGCACTTTACTTAGAGTACTCCCATTCCATACACTCTTACTGAGATTAAATGACATGTGAATAAATCTGTAAAACATGAGTAACATATACAACTATGTCATTTTTTTGTATGTCAGCAAACATAAAATAAATTTTTTGCATATTTGCAAAGATACACAGACCAGTTAAGGATACACCTGGGATACCCATATTGTTTTCCACAAGGCCATATATTTAACTTATAACAAAATTTTAGTATAATCATTATTGCCTGGTCTACAACAATCCATACAAAACAATTTATTGATGTACTTGCCAATTTGGGATGCTGTTCTGTCAGTGAGAACTATGAGTCCTTTAATGTCTGCATTTCTTCTAAAGGTTAACATGAAATACAATTGTACATGAGGTTATTGGCTAATATAGATGGCAAGACAGCAGAATAAAAGATTTTTTACTTGCATTTGTACATTGAGTAATTTTATAAACATATTTCTGACAATTAAGACACACTGCAATAGGGTCACAGTAATTTCTACATATGTCATTTGATCTGGTGGTTAACTGGAGAAGGAGCACATTTATAAAGCTATTGAAATTCATACTTACATACTATCACATAAGTTAGTATGATTTTATATGATGTACCTATGATATGGAAAATAAATATTAAAACTCATTTTTTTCTGACTGTGTTAAAGAGACATGTCAGGATGTGCAAATGTCAACATAGTATATAATTTGAATATTGTATTTTGCCACTACTACTCCCCTATTAAAAAGTAAAAAGTCACGCAGCTGAAAAACTGGTATATCCTCAAGGAGTAATTTACATATATACCAGGGGTCTCCAC
This sequence comes from Protopterus annectens, assembly GCF_019279795.1. NCBI lineage: Eukaryota > Metazoa > Chordata > Ceratodontiformes > Protopteridae > Protopterus > Protopterus annectens. The sequence continues at coordinate 161,116,102 of NC_056751.1, read as the reverse complement.
TATAGGAGGTTTAAATTATTAGTCAGTGAAGACTCTAGCTTGACTGGGTCTTTGTTGCAGTTTTTGCACTGATGTTTTTGATGAAATGAAGCATGTGTGTTGATGGAATGTAACCATGTTTGTAATTTTTAGTGTAAAGAGAACAAGTGATCAGTAAAACAAAAAGAAAAAACACAGAAGCTTTTAATTTAGCATGGGTTTAAGAATAATTAAATGAAATATTTTATATTACTAGTTCTCTTTTAAAAGTTCATGCCTCCCTTCTTGAGTACTAGATGCCTGAGAAGGTAGACATGAATTTTAAGTAGGTCTGCTTAAAGATGTATATGGCTAGGTATCTTATGGTCCCCGTGAAAGGTTCATAAGTAAGTACTAGGTTAGTTGCCTTTGTGATCCATTTTAAATCTAGCCAATATCCCTTTCAAAGGTAAGAATCAAATCACGTACTTTGTGTCGGTGAGGTAAGCACATTAACCATTATGCCATCTCCAACCCCCAACAATTGCCTAGCATTGTTCCTATGTTTATATATTTATCACATGACTATGAACATAGTGGGATTTTTATTTTCTCAATTAATAAGTGGTTGTATCCTAAAAGAGTGTTTTATTTTTTGCCTCAGATATAAACATCAATAAGGACAGGTAATATTATTTTATATTATTTTTTGCATTCAAAAGTACAATCTGAAATGTCATATGTGTTTTTTTTTCTCTCTGTTTCCTTTCATTGGACCATTTGTAAATATTGTACATATTGTTATGATTATTAACTACTTCTGTTAACTTGATCTGTAATTAATAGTGACTGTATCACAATTTACTCATAAACATAAAAAAGAAATAAAAATCTGTTGAGTAAAAAAAAAAAAAAGTACAATCTGAAATGACGTTTTGTGCAGTCATTTAAAATATTCTACTTTGCTTTCCCATTATTTTAAAATGCAAAACAAAATCACAGTTCTCATAAAACTATGAATGGTATTCATGGACTGTGCAACTATGTATGCTGAACCAGTCAACTGCAACACGGAGTAAAATAAAATATGGTATGTTCCGTCACAGCAGCACAAAGCAAAATAAAAATATGGTATCTTCCATTACAGCAGCATAGAGTGAAATAAAATATGGTATGTTCCATCACAGCAGCACAGAGTAAAATAAAATATGTTATGTTCCATCACAGCAGCATGGAGTAAAATAAAAATATGGTATGTTCAATCAGCAGTATTGAGTAAAATAAAATTGTGGTATGTTAATTCACAACAGCACTGAGTAAAATAAAAACGTGATATGTTCGATCACAGCAGCATGGTCTAAAATAAAAGTGAGGTATGTTCAATCACAGCAGCATTGGTTTTCGAATGCATGTAGCCTGTGAAGAACCACACAACCAAAGTGTGCAAAGCTGTAACTCAGCAAGTCTGAGAAAGTGTGCAAGAGAATTCCAGTACAAGTAAGTAAAGGTGCACACGTGTGAAAGTCTACCTCAGCTTCATAAGTTTGCTAAATAAGGCAGCAAGCACAAAATTGTACTAGTATGGTAAGACTTTACTGAGAGAAGCTGCATAATAGTGGTACAGGCATGCAGATAGACCTATTATTATCAGCAAACTTGATGTGAAGGTGCCCAGTGATGTATACCAGCTTGTTTTATTTACAAGGATTGAAAGGATGTGGAGACTAGGGAATGGTAAAAAAATGACTGAGCTGGAAGAGGTGAGTGAAGAGGGAATATTACTTTTGAGGGTAAATTCCCTTTTTCTACTAAATATATATGGGAAGTGGGAGAAGGCTGCATGGGATCAAGGGTAGGGATGTGAATTATGGAAGAATTAGAGTTATTACAGAACATATAACAAGACAAGACAGGCAAGGTTGGTCATCACACATTAGGCAGGGTCAGAGCCATAGCTGGTTTATCTAGTGCAAGGTGCCAGTCTCATAGGATCATGGGAGATTATTAGGCTATCGACCCAGGGGTTATTTTAAGCCTTGCCATTTCTTCCCAATGGAATACCATAGAAATGCCAGTCAATACCCAAGACTGCATTTAGCGATGACTGCCCATGTCCAGGAGGATTGTGGGCACTATCCCCGGTAAGAATTAACAGTGCCCCATCCACTCATCCAGGTTCCTCTTGAACAGTGCCATAGAGGTGTTCTGTTTCACATGAATTGATAGCCTGTTCCAAAGATGCGGCAGTTGCTGGGAGACAAATCTATCCCTCCAGCATGTCCTATTTAAGTCATAGGCCATATTTAGGTCACTGGAATGGGTAGCCCTAGTCTTGTTTGATTTATGGATATGCAGCAAGTTCATTAGGTTTGAGTCTTGCATTACTATGTAGGCCAGGCATAAGTCTCCCCTAAGAAGTCTATATGATATGGAGTATAGTGACAGGGACTTTAGCTGGTTGGTGTAAGCCACATCCTGGAGCCCCTATATCTTCTTTGTTAGAAACCTCTGAGGACTCCTTAATTGCTGCAGGTGCTTAGTACAATACATGCCGAATGGGATGTTATACTTAATTATGGGCCAGATAAGTGCCAAGTATTGGGTGGGTTATAACTTCTTTTATCCTCCAGTCAATGCCTTTACTAATGATCCCAGGTCCCTTACCAGGTCATGGGTACTTAGGGTATTGTTGTTGATCTGATAGCATGAAGAGACATTGAGCTGAAGGGAATGATGGTGCATTTCTTTGTATTCAGTTTGAGACTGTGATTAATACACCAGATGATGGTCTGTGTGAGACCCTCCTGGAATATACTGACATCATTTGGGGATTCAATGATTCCAACTAGTTTGCAGTCATCTGCAAACTTGGTCAGCCACAACCCCTTAGTTTTGACCTGAACTTCTGAGAAGTATATACCAAACAGTAGGGGGCCCATCACTGACCCCTGTGCCACCCCACTAGTAACAGGTCTGCTGGTTGATGTGGGGTCACCCACTTTGATAGTGTATATCCAGTTTGTGAACTTGTTGGTTTATATTCAGTTTGCTAAGTTTATTGGTAATGCCTGATTGTGGGATTGTGTCAAAAGTCTTTGCCAAGTCGATGTATGCTGTATGCAAAGATCTGCCCTCATCAACAGCCTTGTCACACTTTCAAAGAAATTAACCAGATTTAATTGGCAGGATCTGCCCTTCACAAAGCTGAATTGGGTAGGATCCAGGGAGTGGAGGTCACCTATGTCTTTATTTCTGAGGTCCATAATGATACATTCCATGGCCTTACAGATGAGACTGGTCAAGCTTATGGGTCTTTAATTCCCAGAATTTGTTGCTAGGTCACCTTTGTGTTGTAAAACAACAGAAAATCAGTCAGGAGGCTCTAAAAATGTTTTAAACAGTTAACAGATTAGTTATTTAAACACTGCTTGATGTTCCACTGCCTCAGCTCTGCACTTGAAGAGCAAAAGAAATAAAAATAAAAAAGGCCTGTTCCTCTATTAAAAAGTAAATTGTTATGTAGCTGAAATACTTGCAAGTCCTTGAGGGGTCATTTGGTATTACATAGTGAAGCCCTTACCATGACAGGGTCTTGCATGCCGGTTTTACTAAATGGTTGGTCTTTGTGACATTTTAACTTTTTTGTTCATGTGTTATTTCAGATATTTTGCAGTCACCCTGATGATGAACATCAGGCTTTTTCTTAAGCTGTGTGTTTCTAAAGTGTAGCAAAGTAATCCACTTATACTGTTCTGATGATAGGACATGCCTACAGCTTGTGGAGTTTGGCTTTATTGGCCTGAATGTACACATAAAGGCTTGAAAGTAAAACATCATGGGCATTCAGAAGCCATGTAGCTGAAACACCTGTGTGTCGTTAAAAGGTAGTTTGCTTATATGCCATTGGCCTCCACTACAGGTGGTTTAAGGCATTACTAAATGAAGACTAACAAGAGTTAGTATTTCTTGTCATTTTTACTTCTGTGAAAGTGAAACTGTTAGGATGTGAACCACCCTTGCTGCAATGTTACTTTAAGTGCTCAGATAGCTGCAAGATTATGCATTGCTTCACAAAGCCATACATGATTCAGACAGATACACGCAGTAGCACTGCACAATGTTTTTTCATGTGTAATGGAAGTGGCTTATCACAATTAAGAAATCTGCAGCTACAGACAGTGATGTGATCCACAGAGCTATTTGCCAAAAAGCCTTCTTTACATAAGAACTTCATAAAGTTACCTGAATCTACTAAAAAGTAATATACACTACAATCTTGTGTGCCACAGTTTACTGTGTATATGGGAAGATGTTCAGAAATCCAAAGTAAAATCAAAAAATATATATATATTGACTGTGATGTTACAGGAGTATAAGGGTAATCATATTCAGAAAATGTCCTGACATAAAGGATAGGGCATCAACATCCATAGTACTGGTAAGAGCAATGTGTTACTACCATGGTCAGCAGTCATTCATTCATTCAACAATGTGAACATATGCCCCTAGGACTGATGAGGAATGTTCCAGCAGGCAGTATTTTTTGTTGGCTAGTGTACTTGGCACCTGGCAATGGAAATGTATAAGGACTTCTGTAGAATGACATGACTGAATCTAATGAGACAGACATCACCAAATGCCTTACAGGCCACACACACACACACACACACACACACACACACACACACACACACACACACACACACACACACACACACACACACACACACACACACACAGTACAATAGTCAACTGACATATGCCATGTAGTTTTAAGGTGCTTTCATTCTGCTCTGCTCATACACAGAAAATACACAGACACAAACAGTGACAGAAACAGATGCACACACAAACCACAGTTAATCTTAAAAGATGAAAAGTCACATAGTAGCATTAGATGCCATCAGGCATGGTGGGGTATAGATTGTGTTCAAGCTAGTGCAGTACACCCACACAGCTAGTAATGCACTGGCTTGAACACAATCAAGCTAGTGCAGTACACCCACACAGCCAGTAATGTTCGCTGTGTTACTTCTAAGGTCAATGTGTTACAGCAGCAGGGAACAAGTCACAGGTGTGATAACTTAATTCCTGAGGAGAACCACTTCTTCATGGAAGCACTTGAGACCTATGGTGAGTGTGACTTGGAAAAGGGACCCTAGACAGGCATTCATTGTGGTTAAAACATGGACCCAGGTGCTGGCAGACATAATTGTACTGGAGTATGGAATCATACACTGGCACAGGGTAGGAAGAGAGCTAATGACATGAAGTAAAGCACAACAGAATGCCATTGTTTGTAATACCACTGGTGGGGTCCTTCCACTGGGCAAAGCCTGACATGAAATGAGGATAATCTGAAATTCCTTCATGGCAATGGATATGGCGTTAGTGATGATGTCATAGGTACAATTCAAGCTGGCATGGATACCAGGAGTTTGATGTGCCTACCACTTGTCCCAAGCTTGTGAAGTAGGTCAGTATCATCATGTGGCTGTTAGAAAACTGGAACAGTTAATCTATTTGTAGACAGGTTCTTATTTTAGTGTCTCTCCACCAGGCATTTCAGGATTACAAATGATCCCTGAAGACACAGAAACATCTCAAGGTACATATGAATTTCTTCCTTTCACCTGTACTGGTGAAGGTACACATGGGGACTGTAGGACACAGTAGACTAGAATTTGTTGTTCCTTCACGGGGATATGACAGACTGCATGATAATTGGTAGACCCTGGTACAGGACTTCAGGCTGATGTTAAGAGCCTTGGGGTAGTCAATGATGGTGTCATTACTCTCATTCTCTGACTGTTGAGGACAGTAGCAGTCACAAATTGTCCTGGCAGGGACTTCACTTCTGCAGCTTCCTATGGATTATGAACTGGTGTCATGAATACATAGCTTGTATCACATGGAAAATGTAATGGGAGCTCATGAAGAAATGTTTAATTAGTAAAACTTACTCATTGTTTCTATTGTTTCTACAAGGACATGAGTGGGGGTTTGTTGATTTATGGTGCATTTCCCTGCTCTTGAATATCCATGCAATATCTTACCATGCAGGAAGTGGTGGTACAATGAACTTGTGTGCCTGCTATGAGAACCACTGGCATTATGAGGATGCTGGACATTGGGGATACTGCCAAATGCATCACCCACTGCCCGGCAATGATGGAATGGCAGCTCTTCTGTTATGGTACCTCTAAACATACTTTCCCTAACACTACCAACATACACACAAATTATATCTGCAAGATAGAGTGTTTTTTTAACAATCAGTTAAGTCTTTTAAGACATCTAATGACCTTATTAGGGCAGATAGTGTATACAATACAAGGAGGTATACTGAAGTAACAGGGTAAAGATGAAACTATCAGTTGGAGCTTTTGATACTCTTTATTTAAAATTCTCACTAACTTGACTGACAAAGTGTTCAGCAACAGAGATATCCTCTTGTAGTGGACAGCAGGTTTGATGCCCTACCTAGAAATGATGGTCAGTTCCATGCCAGAATGTGATATATTGATGTGCGTATGTGTGTGTGTGTATGTATATATATATATATATATATATATATATATATATATATATTTACACATATAAACATGCTGCTTTAAGTCCTCGGACAATATATTTTAGTGCTGCATGTAATGGGGATCTTACTAACGAAAAATGATATTTATACACATGTGAGAAGTGAAATAATGACCATAAAATTATTTTTAACCAAAGAAAGAGAAGGGTAATATTCTCAAACCTAAATACCTGAGCACTGATATAATTGTTTGTAATTGTTTTATGGATTGCACATTTTAATTGTTTTCTAAATGACTGAGCACTGGGATAAATTTTCAAGGTTTTGATATAATTGGTTGCAATTGTTTTATTAACAGTCCCCCGGATTCACGAATCTTCTGTGTAAGACTAAATAAGTCTTACTCGGAGGCTGCAGTTGAACGGTACAATGTCAGCGTGCCATGAATATTCATGAGGGCACGCTGACTCAACCGCAAGTCTAACACGGACCGTGTAGGAAAGCAGGGGGCATGTCCGACTGCCGAGCAGTCTAAATGTCCATGCCCCTGCAAGGGTTCAAAAAGAAAAATGTAAACACAGAAGAGCGAGTCCGCTCAAATGTCCATGCACCCAACACCACACTCCCTGACATTATAAACCCCCATCACAGTTATAAAAAGTAAAACATTAATTTTATTTTTTTTTATATTCCTGAAATAGCTGCCCGTATTTGCGCATGTGTGTGCGGGTGTGCCCATAGCTTAACTGCAGTTAGAATCCCGACATGCAAGAGCATAAGAAAGAATGTTTATGCAAATCACACCAAACAGCAGTAGCATAATGGTAGAGCATTCGCACAAAGAGGAGACATTCACGATTCGAGTCCCACCACTCCCCTTCCTATTTATGTTTTAAATCAGCATATGAAATAATACCTGACATATATGATTAAAATATTACTAAAAAGCAGTGAAATGGCCTAAGTATCAGTGAACAAAATATATATTTTAAAGGATCCTGAAATATAATTGCCCGCAGTTAAGCAGCGCTTTACCCAGCGCAATATAGGTTCCCGTAGTTCGTCAGTGCTTTATCCAGTGCAGTAGAGTTGCCCATAGTTAAATAGTGCTTTACCTAGCACAATCAGTTTGCGCGAACGTGCAAGCCGCACCAACCAGCGCACCATAGGGCAACGTGGAGCAACATAGAGCAAAGTTGCTTAAACACAGCCACACCCCCTAGCCTGTCTGGACAGTATTAAAATAAAATGAATGATAAGGTTTCGAACCCAGGACTCTGTGCACCATAATCAAAGTACTGAACCACTAAGCCATAACACCTTAGGAGAAACAGCCACTGTTAACATACATATACTTAGAAATGGTAGATTAACCATTACTAAGCAGGTCTGCAGTCAGCCGAGAATTTTCAAAAACGGCCAATTACAAAAAAGTGTGGGAAATGCGGCATATTTAAGCCCCATAGGCAGGAATACTCACCATAACTGATTGTAGCTCACATCTGCAGTTAGAATGGCTGGTGCTGGAGAGGGTACATGCTTCCGAGCACAACGTTGGGGCATCAAGGAGTTGAAATACATGGTTTGGCTCCTTGTCCACTGTCATGAGTCAAGACTCCTGCAGGGCCAGTTCCAAGGGATGGAGTATAAGACAGAGGCTTGGAACCGGTTGGCTCATGACCTCATCAGTGTCACTGGCGTTCCTCAGACTGGTGAGCAGGTCCATCACCACCATGCAGACCTGAAGAGATGGAAGCAGGACCTACTGAACCAATGGATACAGGAGGTCCGTGGGATGCAAGATGCCCCACAACTGAGTAGGTAGCCATGGAATGCAGTATGTAAGAATTGATAATTGATTCTGTATAATGGATAGGTATGTCTCAATATCTCTTCATTTACTTCACAGCTGCAGGTGACCATGCTGCGAATCAGCAAGCCTATGCAGATAGGCTGCTAAGGCTGCACCACCAGGCAGTTAGTGATTATTCTGCATGTATTGTTATATAAAATAGGGGAGAGAGCATGAAAGAAAGTGTTGTAGTCCAATAATACAGCCATAAAATGCCCTGAATAAGTCCTCTGCATGTACTGTCATATAAAAAAGTCAGAGAGCCAGAAAAAGAGTATAGTAACCCATTAAGAAAGGTAAAATATGTCTGGAATAATATCTCTGCAGGTACTGTAATATAAAATAAGTGAGTGAGCCTGAAAAAGAGTGTTCTAACCTATTAATAAAGGTATAATATGTTCTGAATATGTCTTCCATATGCACTGTAATATCAAATAAAGGAGAGAGCCTGTGGAAAAGTGTGTAATGTAATTAATAAAGGTATAAAACCTGGAGTGTGTCTGTGTCACTTACTTTGAAATGTTGTTGTACTCTTGCATTATACAAATAGTACTGTTTTAATAATTGCTGGCAACCCACAGTTGGGCAGTCCCATCTAAAGTGGGTGATGGAAGTGCTAGTATCTGTGAAGCATATATACAGTCCTCAACAGTCAGTGACTGGCTGGCATGCATAAGTAAATATGGTACATGCGTAGCTTGTTAATTTGTTCCCCAGAAATGTGAGTGCGCTACAAGAAATGCAGGGTTATGTACAAATTGAACTGAAAATGTCATGTGAACACATCCAGATATGTAGATAAAGAAATATAAATAAAAGCAAGAAATATGTACCAGTAACATCTGCATCTTGGATAGTTAGTATGTCAGATATAGGACAGGTATATAATGAACTAGCCAAACCCATTACACAACCTAAAGCATGTTGGTAAGTGTAATAATACATGTAGGGGATATACACCTGAAGTCACTAGGAATGTAGTGTAGACTAAAAGTACTTATAAGATGTTAATTGAGGTTTCTTTCTACACCCCACTGTATGTGCATAAACCATGCAATTCCACACCTCAATGGGTATGTGTAATCTCAAACATTTGTTGGGACATATGTCCTATTGTTCTATAAATATCTGCATTCACTTTGATGCATGTGCCCTGTTCAAACACCACAATCATGGTGGCCTGTTGCTATCAATCATCCCTGCATGCTGTTGGAATGTCCACTGTCATTCAATATATGCATGTGTTATGCTTGCTGTTCAACTGTTGGAACCTTGGTGTGTTGGGTTAATGGGATTATTACTGCATGCTGTTACAACTAATCTTGAATGCTGTTGTTTATGTTGTAATTAAACACACCTAATCACAGAACGTATGGGAAGGCCAGTCCCAGTGGACCTACCTGTCCCTCCTCAGTTGGCGAGTGCACGTGGCACCAGCAGGTCCAGTGCCCAGCCCAGGCTCCCCTCCTCCGTTGGTCCTGTGCCACCTTCGGGTGGAAGCGCTTCAGGGGATGGGGCTCACCCCCCCGTGCAAGCGTGGGCAGAGAAGGGCCACCTGTTACCCTTCGAAGGGTCCGGGTTGTGGTGCATAGGGAGATCCAGCGTTCAGTCGCTGACACCCTATGCCAGCTTGAGGCGACCTCGGGGCTGTGAAGGTGCAGTGGTGACTGCCCATGGGTGGGGATCTCAGTTCCACTGTTACGATCTGTGGGCTCATGGGCTTGCGATTTCCAAACATCCGTCCCCGTCGATTGTGTTCACCCACCCCATGTGTCATACACCACCTCTGTATGCATCTTGTTTGTCTTGTCTGTTTACCTCCCCAACCTACCTCCCCAAACATACATACTTCCTCTACCTCACTTTCCACTCTCACCTGAAAAAAAAATTAAAAAAAGGGCAATCTGTACCCACAAAAAAAATTCCCCCCCATACATAGCTGCCCATTTCGCACACATGTCCACTGGACATGTAAACTGATAATTATAATTGGCAGTACAACATACTTTGTTGTTTTCACCCCTCTCCTAGGGGTGGAAGGTTTCAAATTTCACTCCAAATTTATTGCATATGCACAGCTGTTGCTGGTAAATAAATGGGCAGCTATGGACCTTCCCTACACCCGTCCTGCACATCCTGAGCTTGTTTACCTACTGTCTGTCCCTCTTTGTGCCCCCTTTTTCACCACTTTCCTATCTCCCCATTTTCTTTTCTTTCAAAGAAATTAGCACTGGGGTTAGCGGGAGTAAGCACTTTTAAGCAGTAATAAGCGGATTTAAGTGAGTGTACGCATGTGTGCGCTTAGCTATGTATTGCTAAGCATCACGCAAACCCACGCAAACACGCTTACAACTGCTTAAAAGTGCCTTAGTCACTCTATGTCAGGGCCCTTGTTCTGCTCAGCAGCAAAAGAAAAAACCTCTGCCAGTCTCGAACCCCAGACTATTGACACAATAGACTGCATGAATTCCAACTAAGCCACAGCAGATATATGAATAACTTGGTGCTGAAATAAATATATCATGCATTACAATGAGGGAATGTAAATGGAAATTAGGAATGGCATAACACAAATCCTGTTCTGTGGGTCTTTACCAGCAGTTGTTGTGGAATTGCATGACATGACTGTGAAAAGAGAACCAGCCATTCTAGCAGGGAATAATGTTACAGTAGCACTTTACAAACACCACACAGTATCAGGCCAGGATAAACACTGGCAAAGTTGAATAGGGCAGAGGCCAGACTCCCCATCTGTGACTGCTTTACAGGGATGTCCCTGATTCATAAACAAATGTTAGCTGTGCCCCTCTGAATCACTCTGAAAAGTACTAACATTAGGCAGAAAAGTGGGGAATCACACTTAATGAATAATGTCAATAGGTGAGATTAGACAATAGGTGTAGTAATACATATGCTCCAGTTCCCAAGAAAGTCTCAACTGAAATATGTCTGTAATATATTACAGGTGTATCTCACTTATATGTACCTTTCACTGAGGCTGTTCAAATATATACCTGAGAGTATCTGAGGCCTAGCAGAGGCAGAAACACACAGGCATATCAGCATTCCTGTTGTTACACACTCTGCAAATAGCTTTGGAAGGAGTTCCACAAGCATGCCCTTATGTAGGAGTACAACACAGAAATATCACAGGATGTAGCCATGTACTGCTAGCAACCAACTGTGACAATGCCATTGTGCCAGTGCTGAAAAGACTGGTGTGGTGCACAGCAAAGAATAATAGGCTAACCTCTAGCTACCATCTGGATATGGCCACAGGTGGGTGCTACACAGACAGACTACTTGCCTTGATAGACTAACAGGTACACAATAACCCTGTATGTTCAGCAAGATAAACCTCACACGATAATAAAAAATGCTCTTTGCAGTTCGGCATCCCTACCCAAAGGTACGACATACCTGTGTATTCAGGCAAAACCAAGGGTGTAGGTGGGCATACTCAGTACTGAAATATGTCCAGTTGTCTTGAGCAGCCTGTGCTAATGTCAACACAAACAAACCACAAACTGTTCAGAAGTGAGTAACTTAATAATTACAGTATAGCAGTTCACAAACAGTGCATGTGCCACAGGAATACATTGCGATAACTACATTTGTATGGTAGTTAATTGTCTAATTCAGAAAAAAAGTACATACTCCCATGTATCCTGTGTTAGCATTTGGAGGGGTGAGTAAATGTCTACACTGAGAAGTGTGTACTGGAAGCAGCAGCATTCAGGTTTGAGTACAACATTCATATCACTGGCTACAACCCTAGCTTCAGATAAGAGACATATACCAACCTTCTGACTGACACAATGGTGTCCAGAGCAAACAAGCATGGGCCCCACCTTGGAAAGCTGAAAGGGCTACACCTACCTAACCTAGCATTTTATAGCAGTGGGCTGCAATCACAGTGAGTACTGCAATTACCACACAGCAGGCTGCATGCAATTACTTAATGGTGGGCACCAATTGGTGCAGAGGCTGTCACATGCACATGTGCAGATACCTAGAAAAGCAGGCTGTACCTGCTGTCCACACATGCAATAATATCATTGCAGGAACAGAGAGATATAGAGTGAGAGAGAGACAGAGACACATACAAAAGAGACAGAAACGCACAGAGAAAACCCCCCAAAAAAACAACCAAAACAAAAAAAATAAATAAAATAAACAACAAAACAGTAACAACAGACGGAGCAGAGAAATGCAAAGGTAAGGTATGCAACTCATATGTATGTGCCGGCATGTAGTAGATGTTCCTGAAGAGTACTCTACACACTGTAAATCATCCATATGTGGCAGTAGTACGTATCTATCTGTATCTGCACATGTGCATAGGGCAAGGAACATACTGCAACTGTTAGTGAAGAGTGGACACATATATGTTGTTGAAGGTTGTTATGTGCATATATCTATGCAGGTCGTAGTGTGTGGCATAGAAAACAGCATGCAGTGCTGATATATGTCATGTGGTGGTTAAACGCTGTGGGACTGATTTGTCAGATCTGCTGTGTTACAGCCAGTGAGGCCTGCTAAAGCTACATGGGCTGAGGACACCAAAATGCATTCTGCACAACACTGTGCAATATAATCACATAACTGTATATCTCATAACTGTCGCATAAGTGATATCCCCACCATGAAAGGTGGACTGTACATGTGCCTATATGTACATCTATATGTACAGCAATGGATGTGTACATGTATGTGTATATATATATATATATATATATATATATATATATATATATATATATATAGAGAGAGAGAGAGGCACAGGGTCATATGTACCGCAACAGGTGTTTGGTGACCAAGGCATGGACTGTAGACAAGTGTCGATACTGCAGTGCCATCCCTCCTTTCCAAAACACTGTACCCATTAACTACCACATAGGTAGGAATCTACCTAACACTGAAGGTGTGATAAGGGAACATGGGACACAGGTGGACAGTAGCCTCCCCTTTGATAAAGACAGCACCACACTAGATTTGTAATCTGTCTATGTGGTACGTGTCATCACAACAGGTGTGTCATCTAGGGAAATATAGGTCAGTGTTCCCTTCTACTCATCACAATGCCCCGTGTGGTATGTACCTCACATGACAACTACAGCAAGTGGAAAGGCCACAGACATACCTCACAAAGGGTAATACTGACCTCAAGCAGATGCCCCATGCAGACTGACTCACAAAACCACAGCTAGACTGTATTGCATACCGTCCACACAGAGGTGACCTCTGCTGGACATACAGAGGTATGTCACACCCATAGCTGTGTGACAACCACCATGGCAACATATCACAATCCCTACGGGCTACACGCTCCAGGGCCATAAACCTCATCAGCTCACTAAACAGCACATGCTGGAGGGATAGGTTCCTATCTCAGAGATATGCCATACTCTGGAATAAACCACCTAGCAATAGCAAACAAGGCTCCTCATTAGCAGTTGTCATAAATACCCCTGATGATTGTTTGGGAGATAGGTAATACACCCCGGGAATCACCTCTGTGGTTCTGGTTGACAGGGGCAAGTGAAATCAAAGTACATGTGTGGCAAAGGCCAGGGCAGCATATGGCTAGGCTGCTGTAGGCCCTAGGGCCAATAGCATATTACCTACCTATGACACTATGCACTCTCACATGTACTCAATGCAATACCTGCTATGTGAGGTTGAATGAGTGTAATGCTGAATGTGTGCAAGGTCTGTAAAGGTGTGATAGCTTAGTGTGAAGTTGCATCTGACATGGTAGTGTCTGTCCTAGCTGTGAGGCCAGCAAAAGATGTGTATGTTATTGCTAGGCAGACATAGTAGTATGGCATACGTTATGACATAGTTCCTTGTTGACGACTGTGGTGTCCCATTGTAGGCTAAAGCAATACATGTATACTTAGTGAGTGGTACTGCTGGTGAATCCAACTCCCATATGAACTGTAGTACTACCTGAAGCTGTAGGCCTAAACAGCACAGTATGGTGTATGTTCACATTGCTTGAAAACACTGTCTTATTTGTTTCCTGTAGTCTGCACAGAGTACATACCTCAGGCATAAGGGTTTGTAAGTAGTGGCACACAGTACTGTATGGTACATAGGTAAAGCTCATCTGTGTTGGCATACAGTGGTGTGTTGTATGTTTGTCTGATGTGTGTGTAATTATGCCTGCACCATGCCCACAATCATATGTGTGTTACAGGGTATACGTGTGTATCTAGCAACATATATACTCTGTTACAGCAGTATGCCACCTATATTAACAACTGTGCACATATGTTAGGCAGGGGTAAGGCATCAATGACTAGGGTGGTTTACTGGTACTACTGTAACTATACTTTACATTCATTGCAATGGATGACATCTCTGTTTGTGCATTAGCGTGATATACACACCTGTGGTGAGGTTGTGCATTGTGTCATAAATGGTGTGCTGGGTACTGTTGTATAGTGGTTTGATGTATAGAGTGTGCCAGGCACTGTTAGTCAGTTGTGGCCTGAGAACCAATATGTGGTATTGAACGTGTGTATCCTCTGACAGACAAATGGATGGTATATATGGCAGTGAAGTGATATCTATGGTTAAGGGTGTAAAGTGTGCCACAGGACTCGCTCACACATATTGTTCATTTCTCTTTCAGGCTGATGTCCCACCAACGTAATCCTTGTTACACAGCAGCAGAGGAAGAGGTAATCCACCACAGCCTGGTGCAGCACTACTCACTGCTGTTTTCCAGAAGCAGCCAGCACCAGCATGAGCGGACTGCACTGTGGCAAGATCTTGTTTGTCGGGTAAATGACATAGGCATGCATAGCCGGACATATGAGCAGGTACATCATCACTGCAGTGATTTAATTAGACATGTCCGGCGGCATGCATCTGATATCCATAGACAACAGCTTGCCACAGGTGGTAGGGTGGCCATTCATCCCCCCCTCACCAGAGTGGAGGAGCTGCTCCTAAGTGTGGTGGCTCCTGGACAACAACAGCAACTGCCGCAGATATGTGTCATCATGGAGGCTGGAGCCACCCAGCATGTTGACATGGAGTGTGCAGGTAACATGCCTTATCTGTAGACTACAGTTACCTGTATTGTTAGATTATGTATATGTGAGATGTGTACTGTGTGTTTAGCAGTTGTGCTGCCTAGTGTTGTGCAATACTGATATTTGGAATATTATCTGTACACCTGTGACTGTCGACTGTTGTTCTACTGTAGTTTAGCAAACCCACCGTAGCAATGCCACAGTTGTGGCCACTGACAAACTCTCTCATATTCTTGTAGGTCCCTCTGGTGTGACAGCAGGGCAAACGATCCATGCTGATGAGTGTGGTATAACTGCAATATTGGTAATGAAATGTGCATGTCATAGGTGAGGTGTAGGCCATGTACATATAACACACCTACGCATAATGCATGCTGTGCATATTTGCTGTAAGACATTGCACAGCTCAGTAATGTCAGTAGCTGCCTCAATGACATGCAATACACAGAGCATCAGACACACTTGTGGCAACACCGTACTGCACATTGGATAGGCATAGTTGCTACAGCTGTACACAACATACACGTTTATCATACGCAGTACACCTCAACATGCTACACATGGTGTTACCACACACCCGCTGTAAGGTCACACTTCAGTATCCCACACATCATCCACACAGCACACATGATATACCTCAGGGGTAGAGGCCTATCATGGGGCTATGCAACATTCTTCAACACATAACACAGTCATGTTAGGCAATGCTCCCTAATGGGCACCTCACACACCCATGTAATTGTGAACATAGCCACGGCACTGAAGTTCAGGTACAGCATGCTAGGCAGTGGTCTGTCACACATTAGTAGCCTTGAGTGACCACATGATGCATGATGATGATGGCTCATGGTACTACATCCCATCCATTTACATTGACCACAGTACTACAAATAGCAGTCATTGCTTTGCACCCCAATGTTGTGTGTGTGCAAATATATGCACCTATACACAATATTTTATGTATTGTGTAACATAATCTTTGTATAATCTGTATGTGGAGCTTTTCTCCCCATGACTCCATTGAAAATGGGTTCTTTGGGCCCAATGGACTATCCTGGTTAAACAACAGCAAATAAATAAATAAATAAATATGCATAGCATGTTGTGTGTGTGCTTACATATGCCAGTATACACAATATGCATAGCAGACGCCATCTGTACAAAGTGACACATATATGTCCTGGGATGCTATTGGGTGTATAGGTCACATGCCACACATCATGTATGTGTGGTGTTTAATGTTGCAGTTGTGTAGCATGCCATGTCATGGCTGGCACCGACATATCTGCAATATGTCCCACACTCACCATAACCACTGTACAATGGCCATGTTGAGCATTGGGATTCCATCACGTCTACATGCACCACTCATCCTGTGTGTGTACATAGCATGCATGTGCTACACTTGTGCCCACTATTATCTGCTATGGACACAGACACTGTAATCAGACATGGAAATCTATGTGTCACACAGATAACACATGCAGCCATGGTATGTATACCTGTGAGTGATGGTGCACAGGACATTGCAGAGCTGATAATACTTGCACAGCAATGTTGTGTCCATGTACACATTGTGTTCCAAGGTGTAGCCAGTCACTGAACAACTACACACATGCATCAAAAACATGTATACTGTTATTAACTAGGGCCATCTACACTCGCACTGCATGGTCTTAAGCAACACATATTCTGCATGCTGACATGTGTGAGGTGACTGTTTGCCTTGTGATACTGTCACCCACCTTCACCCACTATTGAGTATGTTTTGGATTGCTGGTGTGTGTGTGTATCTGCTGTAGTGAGGAGTGTATTTGTGTGCATGTGTTCATGTGTTCATGGGTGCATGTGTTCATGTGTGCATGTGTGCATGTGTGCATGTGTTCATGTTTTCATGTGTGCATGTGTTCATGTGTGCTAACATCATGCACAGATTGTAAAGTGTGTTTCCTGTGTTCCTCTTACAGGTGCTGAGGTTGGGTTGGCTGAATGTAGCAGGGAACCTGAAGTCACTGCCACAAATAGTGGAGATGATGAGACATGTATTGTGGCACAGGCAGGTTTGATAGGGTCTGTCGTTGGTCCATCAATCAACAGTACACAGCTTTCCACCCCATCTATGCGCAGAATACCAATGCCAATACATCCCTCATCACCAATGGCCTTAGCCGAGGGACAGCATACAGTTGGCATTGACCAGGATAGTGTGGTATCAATGGCACTTGCATCCCCTCACAGCAACCATACCCAGATTCCTGGAACCGTACCACATAGGCGGATGTCCAGGGGTTCTTGTGGGAGCACCACTGGTTGTACTGCCCCTGGCAGACGTGCCATCACAGGTTTTACAACCTCAAGTATGTTCCGGGCTGTAATGCAGGCACAGGCACGTATGGAACGGTACACCAGACAGGGACTAAGGGCGCAGAGGGCCCATTACACTGTTATCAATGACAGAATCCGTGACCTTGCCGGTGCCATCTGAAATTACACCGAGGTCATTGATAGATGTTGTGGGGAGACATTAGATGCCCTCCACAATGTGTTTTCCATGAGCCAGGACCATGCGGGACAGTTGAGACGTCGACGCAGACGTATGCCAGCAACATCGATGGCTGGCAGTCGTCGCGGATGGCCAACAGATCACAGCCGCTCCTGTAGTGGCAGTACCAGCCCCAGCAATGCTGGGGCTGGCCTGTCAATTGACCGTCCTAGTAGACCACGTGCACATGGCTCTGGCCAGTCCCAGCAGGGATATGGGTCCACTAGACATACCTCTGCCTCTGATGATAGTACCCAGGCAGGGTTGGTACCCAATACTGTCCCGTAGCACCCCTGCCAGGCACAGGTACTGTGTCCATGGCCAGAGACAATGATTTGTACAGCCTGGCAGATACAGTCTGTAGCTGTCCCACAACCTCCCGTATATGGCAGCTACATGGTGGAGCTGTGTGCATGCATACACACACACATTAACCAAACAACTAGGGCTCACACATACACACACACATTACATCAACATTGGCCCATGCTGTACTGTTGTCCCTCACACACACACACACACACACACACACACACACACACACACACACACACACACACACACACACACACACACACATACATGTCAATTGGATGGGTCAATGTTGGGCTCAGGCAAACCAACAACACACCCTGTACATATGATGACACCTGTGCCACCTCCAGTCATCTGTAACATTGATGCAGGAACAGGCTAACATGGTGCTGATGCACAGGGTGACATTATAGCAGTGTAGCAATATTAACATGTTGTCAACAGGAAAGTGTAATGATATCCTTGTAGGTATATCTGAGCAGGCATGATGCATCAAAGCTATGATTGTCAATGTAGCATTGTTTACACAAATGTTAAGTCTGAGTATGTATTGTCTACCCATGTGCCACTTGGCTGAAGTGTATAGTGTTGCCAGCATGTGTTAGTGAGTGGACAGTACATGTGTGATGTGTGCAGTACAGATTAGCAGGTGCACATCTGTGAACATGGTGGGTGCGCACTGTCTACATGTGCGTGCATAGTGGACACATGGAACATGTGACATACCCTGTATTACACATTGTTAACATCTCATAGTATCTCTCAATGGCCAGTATGCATTCTACTACAGATATGTTCTAACATGAGTACACGTGTGTGTATGACATGGTTTGACACTATGCTGTGGGTGATACTGTTAATATCTGTCAATGTTTTGCATTCTGGTAGTATACACAACCTCAACAGCATGACTATAACCAATCATTAGTGTGCTAGCCTGTGTAACTAATTTATCATTGTCTCTGCATTTTCTGTGTATTTCTGCAAAAAAAAACAAAAAAAAAATCCTTGTTTTCCCGCCTTTCTCGACTAGTTTAGACCAGTATACAGGCATTGCTGTATTCTGGGCTGTGGTGTAGTTCCTGTGTTATCCATTACCTTACTTGGATAGAAGGAAGTTTCTTTGCTCACCAGTGGGAGTGGGGAGCCTTGAGCAGCCTACCTGTCCTTGGGGGAAGTGACCTCAGCACAAGAAGCTGTTAGTAATTGGTTGTTTGGGACCATTCCTAGCTCTTGTAGTTCACTGCTTAAAATCCGCCTCTGGGCATTTTTTTCTGGCTATACTGCTCAGACAAGCTCCATGTGGGTTTACAGAGTGGTCCTAGCAGCAAGGAACTCGAAAAAGTGACTACCTTCTGGATTTAAGTATCTTTGCTTTTTTTTCACTGAAAATAGCTTCTGCTGCTTATTTTGAACTAGCCTGAACTGTTTTTTTACTGATTACTGCATTTATTTTAAAATCTGCACTTAAAGTTACATTTATTCGAATTTAGTCGAAAGTTTGCTTGTTTGTTTGTTTAATTAAACTGTGGAGGCTGCCCACTAAAGTGTGCCAGCCTGTGTAACTAATTTATCACTGTCTCTGCATTTTCTGTGTATTTCTGCAAAAAAAACAAAAAACAAAAAATAATCCTTGTTTTCCCGCCTTTCTCGACTAGTTTAGACCAGTATACAGGCATTGCTGTATTCTGGGCTGTGGTGTAGTTCCTGCGTTGTCCATTACCTTACTTGGATAGAAGGAAGTTTCTTTGCTCACCAGTGGGAGTGGGGAGCCTTGAGCAGCCTACCTGTCCTTGGGGGAAGTGACCTCAGCACAAGAAGCTGTTAGTAATTGGTTGTTTGGGACCATTAATAGCTCTTTTGTAGTTCACTGCTTAAAATCCGCGTTTGCACGGCTTAGCGCGGTTGTGCGCATAGTGCAGCACCGGTTAAACAAGGTTAAACTTGGTTAAACAAGGTTAAACTTTTTCTGGCTCCACCAAGTCTGCTCTTCAATTTTCCCTTAGAACTGTTCTACTTGCAATCTAAACAGCCTGTACTCTATCTGAAAGGTCAGCACTTGCTCCTAAAGCATTTTGTATACAGGTAAAGCACTCTTAAACAAACAAAAGTACTTCATTCACCTAAATTCTGTTGAGTACCCATTTCCCTATAGGTCCTTTCTGACTCAGTTACACAGCAATCTTTTTCACTATTTCTAGCATGTCGAAGGGTCAGTTGCTGGCGTCCTCTCCTGTTCAGCTGGTTAATCTGGGAATCTTGAGGCAATGTTACAATTGCCTCATGTACACAGAAACCCTCTCCTCCTCCCAACAAATACAAATATATGTGAGAGATGCAACTATATAGCCAAACTGGAGGCTGAGCTCTCTCATTTCAGTACTGGCAAGACCAGTCAGGAGGAGAAGGTAACCACACACACCACAAACCCAGTCTCACATAGAACTATCACAACTGCAAACCAAACACATAAACACACAAAACATACACGGGGCTGATTAAAAATCTACCAAAACAACAGAGGCCTCCAAAGCAGACACCCAAGCAACCACCACCTCAAGACATAGCACATGCAACACATAGTTCACAAAGACAGTGTGCTGAACAGTCACAGCCCTTAAGGCCAAACAACATGCCAGACACACTTGTAATAGGTGACTCCATAGTCAGGCACACTGATGTCCCGCTCACCAGACTGAACAAGGAGAGATTCACAGTAAGCTGCCTGTTGGGAGCTAGAATCCGCCACATAACACAAGCACTCAGGTCACTCCACAGCAAGTACAAATATGACTAAGTCATTGTACATGCCGGTGTGAACGACCTGAGACGTACCTCCCTGGACTACATGAAAAGAGACATAGAGGAACTCTCTGATTATGTAGCCCAGGCCGGTATGACCCTGACCCTGAGCAGCATCTTACCCTCACCAAGAATGATGCCACAGTACAAAGACAAAATGATCAGTTTTAACAATTGGCTTAATTACTGGTGTCATTCTAAGGGGATCCGATGTCTGTCTGCTTGGGATGACATGCTTGACAAGCCACGCTGCTTTGCAAGGGATGGCTTGCACCTGTCACCCCTGGGCTTCCGGATATTGGCCAAGGCTCTTGCCACCCCATAGTGCCTTTTTAGGCAAGGCTCAAATGACAAACCTACCTCCCTAGAAAACACAAGTGGAAAAAACTAAGGGTAATGCTGCTCAATGCCAGAAGTCTAAACGTAAAGATGCATGCCGTCGAAGGCCTCGTAAGTATGGAGAACATCGAAGGCTGTGCAGTGAGTGAGACCTGGGTCAAGGCTCCTGAGAGCTCCCCAGCACTATCAGGTTTTACCTCATATCATGCTTTCTGGCCCCAAAACATGGACCGAACCACAAAAGGTGGGGGAGTATCCATTTTCATCAAAGATACCCACACCTCCAGGTTAGTGGCAACGCACGTAGCATCGGAGACTATCCAGGTGCAACTAACCATAGGCAAAACTGCCTTACAGTTTGTAGCATGCTACAGACCACCCTCTCAAACTCAGGAACCCCACACAGCCTTCCTGAAGACACTGGAGAGTATGAATGTCTCTCCAAATACCATCATTTTGGGAGACTTCAACTACCCAAACACAGACTGGGAACATTACTCAAGCCTCAACACCCTAGCCCAAAGGTTCCTAGAATTCATAAACTCAAATGCAATGAAACAACTAGTCACCATTCCCACAAGAGGAGACAATATACTAGACCTGATTATCACAAACATGGGGACAAAATGCTCTACACCGGAAGTACATCCCTCTTTGGTAAGATCAGACCATAAATTAATCTCACTGGAAATCCACATCCCGCCCCCACCCCCTGCACAAAAGACCACAGTGAAGAACTTCTCAAAAGCAAACTTCACACTTCTTAAGACTGAAGTGGTATCTTTCAAGGCCCCTGGGCCAGTGGGAACCACAATCCACACTGCTGAATCCTTTGCAAATGCCTTCTATGGGCACCTTCAAGAATGCATGGATCATGCAATCCCAAATAAAACCAAGACCCATTCCCCAAAGGCAGGCACCGGTCTGGTGGACCCCAGCCATAAACAAACTTTACAACAGGAGGAGGAAGCTACTACATGACAGAGCAAAATCGCTAAAGGGAAGGCATCTCTGATCAGTACTAGCAAAAAACTACGATCACTCATAAAATCATCCAAGGCCAACTTTGAGAGAAAAATCACAAAAGACACAAAAGACAATCACAAGGCCTTCTTTAGCTATGTTAGAAACCTGGGTGGAAACTCCCAGATATGCTCAGAGTTAGTCCAAAATGACACAAAATACACTGAACCCACTGACATTGCCAACATTCTGGCAGACAGGTTCAGTGCAAATTTCTCCTCCCTCCCCAAAGGAGAAATAACTATCCCAGCAGAGTGTAGCCTCCCTAACATCTCAGATGCCCAGGTGAGAGCCGCCTCTCTAAAGCTAAAAACACAGCATCAATGGGACCGGATGGTGTCCCGGCTGTGTGCTACATGAACTCAAGAGGAACTAAACCCACACATAAGGCTGCTGTTTAATCTTAGCCTTACTACAGGATATGTACCCAAAGAGTGGCGTACGGCAACAGTGGTCCCACTTCACAAAGGCGGTGCTTCTACTGACCCTGGAAATTACCGCCCCATAAGCTTGATGAGCCTGGTCTGCAAAGCTATGGAGAGGATCATTATGGAACTCATAAACAAAGACATTGGGGACCTGCAGACATTGGATCCTACCCAATTTGGCTTTGTCAAGGGCAGATCCTGCCTTTTGAACTTGGTCGACTTTTTTGAAACAGTCACTAAGGCCATTGATGAGGGTAAGGCAGTTCACACAGCCTACCTTGACCTTGCAAAAGCCTTTGACACAATACCCCACTCGGGCATCATAGACAAACTCACCAGCTTAAATGTAAACCCATATGTCACAAGATGGGTTTCAAACTGGCTCAAGGACAGAACCCACATGGTCAGAGTTGCTGGAGCTATGTCAGACTCTAAGCCAGTCACAAGCGGTGTCCCACAGGGCTCAGTCCTGGGATCCCTCTCATTCGGCATTTATTTTTCCGAGGTACAGGCAAACATAGGAGGATTGTGGCTGACAAAGTTCGCAGATGACTGCAAACTGGGCGCCATAATTGATACTCCAGCGGACACAAACATCCTTCAGAGAGGCCTCATAGAAATGGATAATTGGTGCCAGAGCCATGGCCTTAAGCTGAACGCCAAAGAATGTATAGTCATACCCTCTGGGAAAAACAAGGTACCGACAAATTACCACATAGGCGGTAATCCATTAAGTATGGAAGAGGTAATCAGGGACCTAGGGACCCAGGTTGACAGTAACCTCTCATTTGACACTCACATTGCCAAAGTGGTTAGGAAGACCTTCTATATTGCCCACCTTATCATGAAGGGTTTCACATCTAGATCAAGAGAGGTCATTGTGCCCCTGTGCTCTTCTCTTATCAGACCAATGATTGAGTACAATGCACCATTTGGGATGTATCTCACCCGACACCTGCAGCAGTTGGAAAGACCCCAAAAGTTCCTCACCAAAGCCAAACACACTCTGGCTAGGCTTGTACATGCCCTAGGGCAGATAGCCTAGTATCAACCTCTGAACCTATGATAATGTTCGGGATGCACATTGTTTATTGATGATACTGATTGCAGGTTTTTTATCTCCTTTGCTTTCCCACTTTCTATGAACAACCTAAGTATCTGCAGAACATATTTGATTATGACAGGGTTCCACTATATTATATATGTGTCTGTTGTCATATAACTGTGTGCACACGGCGGATTGCTGAATAGTGAGAGGTTCCTGGGTTAACATATGCAACTGCCAGATGTGTGGCCCACTGCTGTACTCAGACATGGCCTAAGTGTGCGAGCATGCCCAGTTTGGACTTTGTGTTTTGTTGCCTGACATTTGTCTCATTTATTCAAGTGTGTGAGCATGCCCAGTGTGACCTTTCAGTATGCTGCTGTCTGAGGTCCACTACATTTGTTGATGTGTGTGAACATGACCAGTATTAACATTTATACTGTGTGTGTTGAAAGTCAGGTTCTATTCTTACTGCAGGCCTCACCTTTGTGTCATAACTCGACAGGGATTATGCTGTGCCTGCAGGGTTTCCATGAGATACTTTGCATAAACTTATCAACATTTCTTCATACAGGCTGATCACTGCAATACTGTCATGGTTTAGTGGTTCAGTACTATGATTATAGTGCACAGTATCCTGGGTTCGAGGCCCGTCACTGCTTTATATTTTCATACTGAGCAGACCAGACTGCTTAAGGGCCAGTCGAGCAAATATGAGCATGTTGGCTTTTGTTCAGCTATGCCCTACTTAGACCAAGCTTGTCCGACATTGCTCAATGTTAACAAACATTGCTGAACGTTGCCCAGTATTACTCAACATTGACTACAGTTGTGCTAGTTGGTGTGTGCAATTTTGTTTACATATACTACATGGTGGCAAATGCTGTCTAGCACTGTTTTATATTGCTTAACACATGGCAATCATGCCTCAGGTGGTGCTGCAGGGCTGTCTATGTCGGATGCACATACTACACTCCCTATACATGTTTGAAAACAGGTAGTGTCAAGTTAGGCATCCCTTTGACTATATGTGCGAGTCAGAGAGAGGTACAATTTCCAGAGTTCCTACTGAGCCAGTGTATGTGCTATGCGTTGCCTCTTTGCCAAGGTCAAAGCATACTGGGCACGCCTCCTTCTGCCTACTGGGGCAGGCTCAGGTTGTTCCACTTCTGAGTCATGCTCTGCCTGTGATGGCCTTGGCAATGGTGGGGGGCTGTTTGGCCCAGGCCTATGCTGGTCCTGCTGCAGCTGTTTTCACAGGATCATATTATGTAGCATAGCACATATCATGACAATTTGGGTACATGTAGTTGGTGAGTACTGCAAGGCTCCACCAGATGTGTCCAGGCACCGGAACTGTGACTTGAGCAGGCCAAACACACGCTCGATTACATTTTGTGTTTGTGCGTGTGCCTCATTATGGCGTTCCTGTTCAGGTGTGTGTGCGTTTCTCATGGGTGTCATCAGCCACGGCTCCAGTGCATAGCCAGCACCCCCCACTAGGTGACCATGTGGGATGTCCCCATTGGCAAATGTCTGGTACAGGTGCATCAGATGCCAGATATGGGAATCATGGTAGCTTCCAGGGCAGCCAGCACACACATTCAGTATTATGCCCTGGGCGTCACACATGACCTGGCAGTTGATGGAGGGGAAGCCCTTGTGGTTGAAGTAGACCCTACCCCGCTCACTGTCTGGTGCTTTGATGAGTATGTGTGTGCAGTCTATTGCATCCACTACCTCAGGGTATTCCACTATTTGCTGGAAGAGATGCATATTGCTGGCCAATACCTAATGGGAATTGGGGAAATATACATGATCACCTACATGTGCTGACATGACATCCAGGAACTGGTGCAGTACCCTGTATGCTGATGACTGTGATAGCCCCATCATATCACCAGTTGGTCTCTGGAAGGTACCTGTTGCTAATATTCTTAGGCCAACACATACCTTGGTTTCCACTGGGATGGGTTCCCCTCTGTTGGTTCTGTGTGTGAGGCATGGCTTGCACAGCTCAACAATTTGCTGCAAGAGGTCTCTGTCCACTCTATAGCGCTCCACTATCTCCAGCTCATGTAGCCCCTGGTAGGTTACCCTGGGCCTGTACACTCTTCTCCGTCTCCTCACTGTGGGTTGCCCAGCAGCATTTGCATTGTCACCACCCTCAGCATGTTGCATATGTCACCTTATAACAGCAATGGCAGCCCTTAACATTTCTTTGTCTCAGTAAAGCTTTTTCAGTTTTCACTTCTATTAGCTTACTACAGTGTTGCAGTGTCTCTTGAGAGAAACATAATGGAATGTTGTTTGCAGAGTTTTAAGTGCCGGGCTGGGGTGGGCTAGTGTACTGTCTGTGTAATTGCCTGATTCTGATTGTTTTCACCTGCTAGCTCTGCTAGTTCTCCCTGGTAATTTCCTACTATTTGTTGTGCTTCCTTTTTCCTTTCTGTTTCCTTCCTCAGGGGGGCAGCGCCACACACACAAGTGCAAACACGTGCACAGCAGCTCACACGTGCGCACACATGCTTACACTGACTAAAACTTGCTTATTCTTGTTTAAAAGCGAGCACACCGGTGCAAACGCGCTTATAACTCTTTAAACAGCCTTATACATGCTTACTCTGGCTTAAACGCGCACACTCACGCTTACACGCGTGCACACAGTCTTACTTGGGTTTACCGGCATGCACCCGCGCGCATACACGCTCAGCAAGAAACTTTAGTGTTATCCATGGCATACACCTTCGATTTCTTGCCTTTACCTAGCCTACCTGTTGACACACCTCTTTCAATGATGTGTAAATGACAGCTGACACATGCCACTCTGCTCCAATGAGCTTCACTTCTTTCATACATACCACTTTGTGATGTCACCTATCTTCTACTCTGTTACTCCCCTTATCCTACTCCTACACTCCACTGACTGTGCTCATTTGTTATGTAAACTTGCGATTCACTATCCTAACCCTCATTTGCATAGGATTGCCTACTAATGCTTGGTTACATCTCTTAGACTGAGCTTCCCCCTTAGCAACTTCTACTCGATGGCCATGTTGTCAGCCTGCCATTCCCTTGCATTGTAAATTTATATTAGCAATAAAATCCACATTTGTGGATCTTAATTATTGATTTTCTGATTTTTAGGGGGCAGCGCATTTGCGCAGTGCTGCACTACGCTTAAACCCCAGAGATCAGGATGAAAAATTAAAAGTTATTTTATTTTTATTTTGCATCACTGAACGTTGCCAATGGCCATATTTTTGGCCATTGGCATGCTTCCTCATGTAAATGCATCCTTTTTTTTGAGCTGTCACGGCTCCGTTTTGCTATTTGCAGAACCGTACTCAGTTGTCAACTGAGTACATTTCTGCAAATAACACTACTCCTACTCGGACAGGTTCGGGTTTCCTGGATCGCAAATTTACTTCATTTGCATAGCTTTCGCCTGCAATTGAGGTAATTTGCATATCCAAGCCCTGTCCGTGTAGGACTCATTTGAGAGCTCTGTTGCATGCCCCTACCGGCTGTTCCTGGATCGCTCGGCAGACTTGCTGGCTGCATGGAGTCTTACTCTACTCTTAGACTCCATGCAAGCCTTTGTGAATCTAGACCTGTGCTTTTAAATAGTTTTTTTTTTTATCTGGCATGTATTTAGATATATTGACAGTATTATACCTTTTATTCACTTCTAGAAGTTAATGCTCAGTTGACTGCCATTTATTTATTATTTATTTACTTTATTTCATTATATACTAACATATACCAATTCATTTACTTATTTGCGTTAACTGAGGTGGTGCCCGATCCACATGGACACATTTCTATGTAATTCCAGATGTGAAAGAAAAGATCACACCTGCGTAAGGAACAAATATAAAATGTATCATGCAAAGAAGGTAACATTATACTAAATAAAGTTTTGAGGTTTTTTTTTCCAAAGTCAGATTTATAATTTTTGCTTATTTGTTGCTGTGATGCATGAGGATAAGATAATAGTTGGTGCATCTAATATTATTTGTTGAATACAATCAATGAACTGAATGAATGTTCAGCAATATTGACTTCCTCTTGTAAGGGAGACAGGTTTAACATTGTCCAGAGTGGAGAAGATTGTGAATTCCTTGCCAGATTTTTATGTATTTTTTTATTTTATTTTTTATTTTTTATTGTTTTTTTCACTTTTGTTTACAGAGGTAGTAGGAGTTTTTGCTTGCATAGATTATATTCTTAACTTCATTTCTCACAACTTTAAAATTCTTACAGTCATCTCCAGATTTGCATTTTGTAATTTATAGTCCATAAATACTATCTCTTAGAATTATATTTTGTATTTATTTTTATTTCATGTAGGAAATGTTCACTGGCATATGTCTGTGCCTATGTCACCCAAAGCCTTATGGGGCTCTTGTAACTAAAATAGACCAGCCTCCACCCCCACCTTCAGCTATTCCAATGTTCCATTTCTTGGCTGAATCTTCCCAAATGCCATAAACAGTGTTCAAACCTGTCACTGCACATATTATTTTCTTCTTTACTTTTACGAATATCACAGATTTGGATTTCATTTAAAAATGTATTTCATATTTATTAGAAAATAAATGGCAGCCATTTACAAAACACTCTTACTCTGAAAACAGACTTAGCATGAGAAACAGTAAACTTCTCTTCCCTTGAAACTTATACTTAGTGAAATTGTATCTGGCAACCCATTAAACTACAAGAGATGTGCTGGGGTGCATACTCAAATAGTATACAGTGAAGTACTAATTAGCATCTATGTGAAGGGTGCAGGAATTCAATAGGCAAATGAATTACAAATTTGCTAACAGCCCAGGACGGAGAACTTGACACAAGTATCCCTTTTTACTAACAACTCAGGAGGACTGTCTGGGGAAGTAACTTGTCAGTGTCTCATAGAAGACAAATGAAGGTTGTGGGTATCAAACCACATACTACAGGAAGCAGCTCACAGCTCATTGCCTTACTCATCTGCATTAAATGATAGACATACTGCTATAGCTAAAATAGTGCATTTCACATGGGCCTGCAAAAAACAGTATTAACATTAAACTGAGACTTCCTTCTGTCCAATTTACTTGCATCTATTTAATAAACACACTACCAACATTAAGGAAACCAAGGATCACATCCAAAGAATATGGCTCATATGATGATGCCCCTGTTTGCCACAATTAATTTTCTTCCTTTACACCATAAGTACTCTGGTTTATAGGTAAGTACTAGGGACCACTGAAGAGCCTAACCAAAGTTTTCTGTTGCCTCAAAGTATTGTCTGGTTAAATGACTTCCTCAGAGACAGGGCATAATGAGGTAAAATTGGAGATGTTCTGCAAAACTGGAGACAGATAAGAAGAGACTACTCTAAATCACTTAAAAAGGTAATAAAAAGAGTTTTGCATCCAAAAGTATTTCACTAAAGCTATGAAACTCTAATAGCTGACATTGTCTGACTGTAATGCTGAGTGGTATGGAGAATTAAGGCTCTTGCTCCCTGTACTCAAGGTACAAAGTTTGATTCTGCATGACTAACTAGACAGGGCCCCTAAATGGAGCATCACACACACTGACTCTGCATGCTTTGCATCATTTATATCACCCGTTTCTGTTGTGGTAGCATTGGTGTTAATGCTTGGCAGGAACCTTTTGTTCCTACTGCATCTCCATCCAAAACATTCACTGCAAAAGAGCTTCATATAAAGAAATTCAGTGTGCTTCCACTTCATCCTTCTTATATGCAGAAAAGAAATTGAATATGCTCTATCTCCATTTGGAATGTTCACTGCAAAAGTAATTGAATCTCCTTCTTATAAAAAAATGTAATACTTGTATGCCAGTTCTTGGAAGGTCTTGCAGTTTCATTAGTTAAAGTATCTGTCAAGGTCTCTTTCTTGCTCTGCATGCAGTCTCATTGGCTGAAGTATCTGCCAATGAAAAAAGATTGGAAAAAGCAAACATGAGAAGATCAGGAAGTCTTGTACTCTTAAGAACAGGAAATTGTCTGTGAAAAATCAAAAAGTAGTGTTTTTTTTTTAAATTAAATGTTGTGGGAAACTTTTCTTTCCTTGTTTAAATTAATATTGGTGCCTTTACCTCCCACCCAGCACCAGAACCTAAACAGTTGCCTGGGTCACCTTGTGCTGACTCTGGCCCTGATGACATCAAAGGCACCATTGGCTTCCATAGTGTGTTTAATGCCAAATTTGTCAGAAGGAAGCACTAGAAACATCATTTGGCTCATATCCCCTGATATGCTTCTTACAGAACTCATGTTGTAACAATCTCCACATTCAAGTCAGGTATAGCACAGAATCACTTATAAACATCAGCTCTCATGCAGCCTAAATAAATGATTATGATATGAGCATGACAGCCATACAGGTGTCAGATCATAATACATTGTTATATTATTTTTACCAAATGCAGAAATACCTATAAGCACCACTGCTTCTACACACAGTGGGAACAGTCCGCATTGCCATACTGACATTCAGTATGATGTAAATCAGCATTGTACCTGAAGATGCTGTTTTGTCAGATATGTTCCCCACAGCTAAATCACACTAACATCTAAATGCTTAACACCACTCATGTAACTCTCAGTGATATGCCATGGCACTCCCCAAACAACCTTACCAGAGCACTGTGAACAAAACTGTCTACCTGTGTGCACAAATAGCATTATGACACGTTATGATGCCTCTAACACACACCCTACTGACCTACACACTTACACTGCAAACCATTGAGTACCCAGGGCACTCCTAGCATAGATCATTCAGCAGGAGTGTCCAGCTGTCTACATGTGAAGTGCTGTGACATGCTGCCATGCCTATATCTTTGCAGAAAACATAGTACATAGCATAATTTAAATTAGATGAGCTGCAACTAGGAATTCAGATGCATGAGGGGAAGCTATTAGTTGAAGTTATCTGATATAGTAAGTGTAGTAGCATCTCATTCAGTAAATAGTGAATTTTAACTTAGTCTATGTCCATAGGAACCGGCAATAATGGGACTTAATGAATCTCTTGTTCTCATCTCTGGTCCCCTCATCTATAATGTGAATAAGAATATTGTGAACTATATGTTACATGTTACAATGTGAATAAGAATATTGTGAACTATATGTTACATGTTACAATGTGAATAAGAATATTGTGAACTATATGTTACATGTTACAATGTGAATAAGAATATTGTGAACTATATGTTACATGTTACAATGTGAATAAGAATATTGTGAACTATATGTTACATGTTACAATGTGAATAAGAATATTGTGAACTATATGTTACATGTTACAATGTGAATAAGAATATTGTGAACTATATGTTACATGTTACAATGTGAATAAGAATATTGTGAACTATATGTTACATGTTACGCAGTGAAAACAAAATTAAAACAATGCAGCTTTGAGAATACTGATGTGTATTATTGTCAAGGTTTCTTTGGAGATCAAATA
The DNA here is from genome assembly GCF_019279795.1 of Protopterus annectens. Lineage (NCBI taxonomy): Eukaryota > Metazoa > Chordata > Ceratodontiformes > Protopteridae > Protopterus > Protopterus annectens. The sequence goes on along the minus strand of NC_056751.1, from coordinate 161,084,727 downwards.
TGTGTATTATTGTCAAGTTCCCTTCTGTGATCAATGCCCCCCCCCCTATAACACAAATGCTGCAGCCATTCTGGATCCATACAAGGCAGGCTGCTCATTTGCCCTGTTCCACATTACTTGAAATTCCAGTAGCTTGTGACAGGGGCCATGCAAAGTGACCCCATATTTTTCCACAGTTAATGGTATAGCATTCAGTTGGCCATTAAGAGGGCCATGCATTTTGGTGCCATATTTCAGAGCAGCTTGTGGTTCTGATATTTCAATGGCATGTGGCCTCTGCATAATTCAGTACAGCAAGTGGTTTATGGTTTCTATGCAAAAAAAAAAAATCAATCAAGGTAAGAGAGACAAAACACCTCTTCACAAATAGTTGCATTTCACATGGGCCCTTTTCTGGTGCTCATGGTTTCAAAGCCTTTTAAGTAATCTAAAGTAGCCTTTTCCCTTCTCAATCATGACTTCACAAGACTATGTATAAGTGGCATCAGCTACCAGCTTTAAAAGGCTATGTAAATGCATGCTGCTGTGGGTGACTCTGAGCACTGAGACTGCATTCTTTGCCAGAAGTAATAGTCATAGAAACATATGCTGAGGAGGGGCAGAAGCCCATCAAGAAGTGGTATTGTACATAAATTGTGATTTGTGTTCCACACACATATATCACATAGATGGTACCACTCAGGAGTTACAAATACATAAACTGATCCAGATTTACTCTGCATACAGAATACTGACCTTTCAACTTTTGTAGTATAGTCACAAATTATGGCATGTATCCTCTTGTGACTGTATGGCGATATCTCATTACATAATGCAGTTTAGATAATGGGAAACTCATACATTGATACCCTATTTGAGAGTGAATGTTCTCCAGCAGGGATGGTAATGTGCAGATATCACCCAGCAAAACTCAAGCCTGCCAGTACAGACTAAAAAAAAAAATATCCACCATCTTTTTTACGCTTACTAAACATGGCTTTGCTATTTAGTGAGTCTAAAAAAGTAAATCAACAGAAAAAAGTAACATACGTGTGTGTGTCTGTGTGAAGCAGAGAAAGACACAATAATAAAGAAAGAGAAATTCAGCAACCAAGAGAGACAGAGAGAGAAAAAGAGACTCAGTCCATGCCCCTCAACTTCTTTGCACAAGAAGTCTTATAAAGCCAAAACTATGAGTGTAAAAGACCTAAAATCAGAAACAAATTTTAAATGTAACCATAATTCACTAAATGAAAAAAAAACAAGAGGTTTTTCTTCAACATAAAGTTTCTGAATAATAAAAAATACAAAACTTTAATGCCTGGCTTGACTGTCAGTAATCCTCACTGATTTACCAGAAAACCAAATTCCACATAGGTTCATAGGTAGGTACTAGGCTATTGGGCCTATATAAGCCTAGCCAAAAAGGGTACCCTGGCTTTCGCCACCCAAGAAAATTATTTTCCTGTGCCCCTATCAAGCAGAGCCACAGAAGTGATTCCAGGGGTGAATTTCCTATACCCCATCCAATCATCAAGATTTTTCTTGAAGAGTGCTAGTGAGGAGCTTTGTTTGATATAGATAGGTAGGTTTGTTCCAGAGTATAGGAAGTCTCTGGAACATGAATCTATCCCTCCAGCACATTGTTTCTTATAGTGACAAGGTTTAGCCCCTAGAGCATGTAGCTCGGAGGGAATGGGATTTCTTTAAGTGGAGCATGTCCAATAGCTCTCGGTTTGACATAGCTTTGTATGTTAGGCAAAGATTGTCTCTGAGTAGGCGATATGCAACAGACTAAAGCTGGAGTTTTTTGAGACAGTCTATGTAGGGCATCTGTTTGAGGCCAGTAATCCTCTGTGTGAGGTATTTCTGCAGCCTTTCCAGTTGCTGTAGATGTCTTGTGAGGTACATACCAAAAGGGGCGTTGTACTCTATAATGGGTCTGATGAGTGATGAGTAGAGGGGAACAATTACCTCTTTTGTACTGGATGAGAAACCTTTTGTGATGAAGTGTGCCACATAGAAGGATTTCCTGACTACTGTGACAATGTGATTATCAAAGGAGAGACTACTGTCCACCTGTGTCCCAAGGTATCTTATCATACTTTTGGTGTTAGACTACCGCCTAAGTGATAGTTCTTGGGTACAGAGTTTTTACCAAAGGGGATGACAATGCACTTTTTGGCATTGAGCTTGAGGCCATGGCTTTGACACCAGGCATCTGTCTCAGTGAGGCCCTTTTGTAGGATGTCCACATCATTAGGAGTTTCGATTACGGCTCCTAGTTTGCAGTCATCTGCGAACTTCATTAGTCAAAGACCTTCTGTGTTAGCCTGTACTTCAGAGAAGTAGATACCAAACAGGAGAGGACCCAGGACTGAACTCTGTGGTACTCCACTTGTCACTGGTCTGAAGTCGGATTTGGAGTCTGCTACTTTCACAGTGTGGGTTCTGTCAGTGAGCCAGTTGGCAACCCATCTTGTGACATAGGGATTTATACCTAACTTAGTGAGTTTATCTATAATTCCAGAGTGGGGGATGGTGCCAAAAGCCTTGGCGAGATCTAGATAGGCTGTGTGGACCAGCTTACCCTTGTCTACGGCTTTGGTGACTGCTTCAAAAAAGTCACTCAGGTTTAGGAGACATAATCTGCCTTTTATAAACCCAAACTGGGTGGGGTCCAGAGTTTGGATATTACCAATGTCTTTGTTTATAAGTTCCATGATGACACGTTCCATGGCCTTGCAGACCAGGCTTGTCAGGCTAATGGTGTGGTAGTTCCTGGGGTCTATGGTGGCTCCCCCTTTGTGGAGTGGGATAACTGTCACTGTGCGCCATTCAGTGGGCACAGAGCCTGAGGTTTTTACCTGTGCAGCCGTGATTACAGGAACTTTTCATTCTTCTGGTATAGAGGTGGGCCCTTTAAGGGGTGAGAGGGGGGTAAAGTTAGCACTGAACCTATCTGCCAGAATGTTGGCAATGTCAGTTGGTTCTGTATATTTAGTACCATTGTGCTGTAACTCAGAGCAGATCTGAGTGTTGCCATTGAGATTCTTGACATAGCTATAGAATGATTTGTGGTTGTCTTTAGAATCAGTGGCGATTTTGTTTTTGTAACTAGCTTTGGAGGATTTTATGAGGGATCTCAGCTTCTTACTGAGGCTGACCAGGGAGTTCCTCCAATCATGGGATTTTACTCTTTTTTGCAACAGTTTCTTTCTTCTGTTGTAGAGTTTGTTTATGACAGGGTCCACCAGATTGGCTTCCTTTTTTTGGAGGATAGCATCTTGGTTCTGTTAGGGATAGCATGATCCATGCATTCGTGTAAGTGCTTATAAAGTGCATTTGTGTAGGATTCAACAGTTGTACCTCTATTGTCCATCTGCATGGGTGTCGTGAAATTTGCCTCTTCTGTCTTGAGAAGCGTGAAGTTGGCTTTGGAGAAATTTTTTTACGGAGGTTTGCCTAATGGGATGTGGATGTCTAGGGTGATTAGCTTGTGGTCAGATCTGACCAACACATTTTACCCCTGCAGCTGTTTGAGTGAGAGTCTGTGTGCTTGTGTGTGTGTGTGTGTGTGTGTGTGTGTGTGTGTGTGTGTGTGTGTGTGTTTGTCTCTCTGCATCTGTATGAGTGAGAGTTTGTGTGCACGTGTGTGTGTGTGTGTGTGTGTGTGTGTGTGTGTGTGTGTGTGCATGTGCGCATGCTTGTGCCTCTGCATCTGTGTGAGTGAGAGAGTGTGTGTGTGCGCCTGTGTTTCCATCTAAACATGTGTGAGTCTATCTGTATCTCTGCATCTGTGTACAGCATTGAAACATAGAATATCCCTGGGCAGTCCAATATTTCCCTGAAAATACCCACTGTATCAAGCATTATTGCTTGCATTAATACTCATTTGGAAAACACAGTAATGATTAGTATATATATGCAAATGGATGTATAGTACAGGACTATGAATGTACATAAGTAAGACTCATACTACACCTGTGCACCTGTGACCACATAGTTAAGCACATACTTTATATAACTGTGAGTGCAGACAAGCATATCTTGTCCATTTTCCATGTCTGTAACATTCGCAAGTGAGAAGACAAGGAGATTAGGTATCTCAGACATGTCTTACCTGCATTGAAGTACCCATTGTACAGCCGAGTGTTGGTTCTTCAATCACTGAAGACTTGAGCTACTGTTTCTCTATAGTCAAGAGCTGCTTTCATTTGGGATGTATCCTGGGAAGACCTACACATAGAAGTTAACCTATACTTTAGGTCTTCTACTCGTCAAGTATTACCAAAAAAAATGTATTAATGAAGTTTGTTATGATATATAGTTTGTGATTAATTTGTGCTGTCCATTTTAGGACTGCTTGACTCATGTTATACAGTCTTTTTTTTCTTCTGGTCTGTGACTTAACAGAGATGCAATGGGTGGTTCTGAAGGTTAGTGTCAGAGTCTTCAAGAAATTATCCAGAAGCAGTAATTTTTATATAACTAGATAGAACATACTTACTTCTGTGAAGTGCACTAAAGTATCTGAAAGAAAAGAAAATAAGGTCTAGTCCAAGATCTATTAATAAATTGAATCCAAAAAGGTTTCCCTGTGAAAGGAAAGCACATCTTAAAAGTTGATGCACATTGAAACCTAGAAGAAAGGAAAATGTACTGAAAGTAAGTGTGAAGTATCTTGCCATAAATTTGAACAATCAAGTATGATATGAACTGTTTCAGAAACTCACCTATAAATTGATCCTCTAGTTAGGAAAAATGTTTTTTGATTAGAATGAACCTGAAAGAAAACAAATGATTATTTGTTAAACATCTTACAAGTGATACGATTAGATAAGATTGCTGTTAAGTATCTTCTTGTGTATTAAAAACTGAACTGTTAATTGCCTCTGATGATAAAACACTGAACAGCATATATGAAATACTTGAATTATTCCAGTTAAATGGTATTACCTTGCAGCACAGTGCATATAAAGGATTATGATTATGTCTCCAATTATAACCAGCTTGCGACATGTTCAAGACATGCATGCTACGAAATGTAAGAGGTGAGTTTTTAACATCCATATTGAGAACATATAACAGAGGATTATGACTGGGTCTCTGATTGTAACCACATTATTATGGGTTAAGGAATTCATCTTGAGATTGGCAGACAGTAGAAGAGCACCAATCTTATTTAATATTTGTGGGTGAGACAAAGGATCAGTCCCAGGCAAACTTTATAAATACTGTTCTAATTCACTGACCATCTTAATAAAAGTACAGATCTCACAGCAATATGTTTCTGAACAGTAAGACATATGAAACTCTGTTTCTGGCATTTTTGATGGAGTCTTATTCTTAGTGATTTACCAGAAAAAGGGACAGAAGAAGCTAAAAGACAGACAGCAAGGCAAGAACAAATCTGGTTTTAATTCTGCCACTGTAATTTAGAGGTTTATTGTGAGTGCTTAGTATCTAGCACAACACATTATATTAACGGAGCTTAGAAAGGTGCTTAACAATTGTGCTGTTAATATTAGGTCTCAGAGTGGTGCTTAACTAACTTGTATTTCCCCAGTACTGAAGTGTAACTACTGTGCTCCATGCTGTACATGTGAGTTATGACCGGAGAGGCTGGATCCTAATTCTTTGCAGTACTGGAAATGTACTTGATATATTTCCTACTAGGTACAGAAAAACAATATGTAGGAATGCAACGTGTTTTAATATTTTAAAAGCTGTGCAACATTTAGTAGTTCTACAAAGGCAGTAGACAGAAGCTAAAGTGTCCCTCTGACTAGAGAATGGCTTTAAAAGTTGGTAGACATTTCATTCTGTTACACTTTTGTTTTTGTGTTTGTGGGGGGCTACACATCAGAGAGACAGAGTAATGTTTTACAACCATTTTAGCGTCTTATTGCTATTCTGTGATGTCTGTCAAAGGCTGCTCTATTGTTACAGATATTAAACTAGACTTTGTTAGAACAATTTTTACATCAGAAAAGTGCTTAACCATGTTGCTTTTTTCTTGAATTTGAAACAGTTATGGCACACTCCATCTTATGTTTTGGGTTTCAGAGACTGTTATTTTTGTTTTGTTTTTTTGTTTGTTTATTTTTTGTGAACTTTTTTGCTCAGGTGAATTAGTCAAACATCAGAAATGTGTCTGGCCCCACTCCCACAGTTATGGAAGTAAAAATGTCTGTCAGTACAAGCACAATCTGCATACAAGGTGGTTATTTTGCACTACAATAGAATGACCGTTTTGTGATCATGTAAAGTATTTGGTATACCAGTAGTCCCTTCACTACATAATGCAACTCACAACTTGGCCTGCTTGAAGTGTGTGCCTCAGTAGTCCTGAATTTAATGATGGAGGTCTTCAACTGCTGCACCAATGTGTATTACATAGGAGACTCGTATGTGGGATGTCAAATATCAGAAAAAATGTCATTTTCTGCATGCTCTCGGTCTCAACACACATTTGTGATGACCATGCATGCAGATTCAATGGTCCCCAAACAGGTATTTGATTCACAGTGTAAAATATTTCTCATGTTAATTGGGTGTCTAGAGCCTTGTATTCTACAGCAGCATTTCTCAAATGGTTAGTGCAGCCTTCCTCGAGAAGCCTAAACCTTTTTCAGGGGAAGTCCAAACATGTCAAAAAATATGATGTACTTATCATTAACTGCATAGCATTTTTATGTCAAATTGTGCCAAAGACAAGATGAAAGGCAATGCTTATATGCCTTTGACTGCAAATTAATATGTAAATAAGTATCTACTAAGTCAAATCTTCCTTATTTCAAGTGTGTGTATGATGAGAGGGTCTGCTTCTGTACAACACAGCTTATAATTTTTGTAATGGGAAGTCCAAACCATGGCTTTTGCCTTTCCAGGAGAGTCTAAGGAGGCTCACAGTGACATTTAAGCAGTATGAGTGAGTCCCTCTGCGATGTTTATGCAGTGCGAGGGAGGCTCACTGTGATGTACATGTAATGTGATGGAGACTCACTGTGACATTTACATAGTGTGAGGGAGGCTCCCAGTGGCATTTATGTAGTATGATGGAAGCTTGTTGTGATGTATATGGAGTAAGACAGTCTCTGTGATGTCTATGCAGTGTGAGGGTGGCACGCTGTGATGTATATGTTGTATTTGGAAGGCTCATTTTATATTTATGTAGTGTGAGGGAGGCTTGCTGTGATATATATGGAGTATGAGACAGGCTCGCTGTGACATTTGAGCAAGACTCACAGTGGCATTTATGTAGTGTGAAGGATGCTCTCTGTGATGTTTATTGTTAAATAAAATCAAGAATTCAATACACAGGAGGTTCAGATTCAAAAGTTTACTAGTGTACACCAGGAGGCAAAAAATGTACAAGTACAGAATTTTGTCTGACATGAAACAGGAAGCACACAATCTTATATAGGTTTAACATTCAAGCTGTGCCCACCTTACTGACATGGTATGTCACAGGGCATCTACATCACTTTAGCTTACAGTCTTCTATTCATTAAAACTGCTGATGCTGTATATTTTAAAAAACTTTTTCTCTGGATACAATACGGCCTTGCTATCCACCTGGTCAGACATAATGTCTTTCTGTAAAGTTACTTCTTCAAGGTTTCATATCAGTTCGAATACAATAGCAGATTCAGTCTCTTAATACACATCTTTGTTCTCTGTTACACTTTCTCACAAAGCTGCGTGCTCAGTAATACATATACAAGGCCAAATCATCCCAGCAGGAAAGAGCAGAAGATTTCATTATTTCACACATTTAATTTCCTGACCCAGCAGATAATCACTTGTGAAAAGCGTAAACATTAAAACTTGCTAAGCTGGCATCTGCCAGGGTCGAAGGTCAGCTTTGCTTCAAGCCACACTGCAGTTTCAAAACTACTTTACATTTAAACATGAATTAATCCTCTCTATTATATGATTAATAGAATAAAATGCATTATATACTACTTTGCTTTTAAACTAGCATTTCTCATGTATTCAAATACACATTCTTCTATCAATTTCCTCCCTATTAATACTTTTTATTCTATTTTGAAGTATGCATAGTGTCATTTCATCTCCTAGCCTTTTCCATTTAGGATTTTCAGCTAGGCGAGTCATTCAATCTATACTTCAGAAGAAATGTCATCTGAAATCAATCTCTCAATCTCAATATCTTGGTACAAAGTTTCAGTAACAGATACATCAATAAAATCTTTGATTAATCTTTTCATGCAGGGAATTCCACAGCAAACACATTCTCCTATTAGGAGTATACCCACACAAATGGCAATCAGAATATTCATTAGGATGGAACCCCACCCCCCAAATAGATTCTGGAAAAAGTCCGTCAGTGGGTTTGGACCTGGTTCAGTCATGGCTGATACTTGCTGAATTACCTCTAGGTGATTATTAATTTCATGCCTATTATCTGGTATGTACGCACATCATTTTTCTTTGATAAGCGCGAACGTACCACCTCTCGCCGCTAGGGTGAAGTCAAGAGCCATTCGATTTTGTAGCACACCAGTTCTCATTGCATTCAGTTCCATCAGTCACCAGTTCTAGGGCAGAAAAAGTTGCATTACTCATTACTTCGAGAAGTTTCGACAACTTCCTCAGCTCCCAAATCAATATGACTGCTCCGTAGGCTGGGAATATTCCTGCCCAGGATATAACACTGTCACTCAAGTCCATGAGTCAATTTGCTTTTGTCTTTCACGGCATTATAATCTTTCCAGCCAGCTTTGATCTTTCCGACTGGATTCACAGGTTTTTCAACTGGACCTTCAGGTTTTCGAGCTGCTTCTCTCATGTTTCGTATCTTACCCAAAGGTAATTCTGCAGTATGTCTTATTGCCGGAACCAAATAACCCAAAAAACAACTGCCGGACCAATTCTCAGGTAACCATTTATATGCCTTTTTCCCACAAATAAAATAACAGTTTTCTACTTTAGTACTAATACGCATCAGCCCTGCATGAAACATTTTCTGATCTATAACTGACAATTGTTTGAACAAAACTAGATTTTTGTGAATGTCATTCATAGTTGTTTTCAATGAGTTCAAATATGAGTCATAATTAGTATTACCAAAAAACGTCCTCCTGCGCGAAGGCAAATGCATGGCCCCAAACCTGAACCAGAAGAACAAAAATCACAAGGAGCCAGCAATAAGTGACTAGAAAATATATTAAATATTTAGCATAACAGCAAGTAGAGACAGACCGGTTTCGGCTGGTAAATTACACAGCCTTCTTCAGTGTATAAAAACCATTCCAAATACATGCTGTTTAAATACACAATAGACAGATCCCATTGGTTAAATACTTATAAATATTCATTAAGCCCGGGGGGAAAAAGGCCACTGAGTTTAATGATCCACTTTTTTTCTTTACAATTCAAAATACTGTGCCACCCAGTTTTATTTCTACGATCACCTTGTATAACATCAATTATGATAAACATAAATCTGGCTGTTGAATGGACCAACTGATGTTTATATAGAGCATTAGTCAACTTTTTTTGTTTAATATTGCTATAATGTTCGGAAATTCGTAATCTAATGCACCTGGAGGTCTGCCCAATGTAGAATGCTCCACAGCTACATGTGGCCAAATAAATGGCCCAATCACTGCTACAATTCACAAAAAAGTTTAAATCAAAAACTTTGGGGCAATTTCTACTTGAGAACTCCTTAGTTGTAGAGATGTATTTACAATTAGTGCAGTGGCCACAAGGAAAACAACCACGTAGAGTATCACCTGATATAGTTCTCTGTACCATCCCAGCATATTTATTATCACTACATTTATAGTGATTAAAGTAGGATTTGAGTTTTTTACCATTCCTATAAGAAAAAACACACCTATCCGGGATGATGTTTGCAACATCTGGGTCACACTGTAAGATGTTCCAATGTCTACGGACACTCTCCAATAGACAATTGGTATTACGACCATAAGTTGTAGTGAGTCTAAGTGGTTGAGATGGTGTATCCGACCGATCCCTATATTGGAGTAAGTCAGAACGTTGCATAATGTTGACCTGATGTTTGGCAACTGCAATAGTGCCAGCATTATAACCCCTTTGTTTAAATCTTTGTGTGAGGTCATTTTGGTTCCGGCAAAATGTGGATTGTTGTGAACAAATGCATTTGGCTCTGATGAACTGAGACTTTGGTATGTTCCTAGCTATATGTGGAGCATGGTAACTGGAGGCATGTAGTAGGGGGTTATATTGTGGAAACTTTCTATACATCTCCGATTCTAGTGTGCCATCAGGGAGTTTCTGCAATAGCACATCCAAAAATGTTATATTGTTGATGTCATGTTGTTCCGTGAAACATAAACCCCATTCATTGTTATTCAGATAACAAACAAACTCCTTGAGCCTAGACTCAGTACCCCTCCAGACAAGCCATACATCATCCAGGTAACGTCTCCATATATCCATATCCGAAAGAAAAATGTTTCTGGTAGAATCATAAATCATTTCAATTTCATCATAAGCCATAAAAAGGTCAGCATATATGGGGGCAAAAGATGCCCCCATAGCCGTACCTTTGGTCTGCCAGAAACATACATCTTTGTAGTAGAAGACGTTACAAGTGAGAACATACCTAGCCATGTCCACCAGAAAAGAATTGAATATGGAACTATACAAGTTTGTATTATTAAGCCAATATGCCAAAGCCTTAAGACCTGCCTGATGTGGAATGTTGGTATATAATGCGCTGACATCAAGTGTACACAAGTACCAGTCAGCTTCCAATTGTGTGTCAGATATAATTTGTAGGAAGTTCGTGGTATCTTGTAGCCTGGAGCGAATGAATGGTAGCAGAGGTTTAAGATATTTGGTCAAAAACAATGATAAGGGCTCGGTCATATAGTTTCTGCCAGATACTATGGGTCTTCCCGGAGGATGCTTAGCATCTTTGTGAATCTTAGGTAGAAAATAGATGTATTGAGCACTAGGATCCTTAATGGTTAATTGATGTAATGTGTCATTAGAAATAGCACCCCGATCATTGGCATCCTTAAGGAAACATTCAATACATTTAATAAATCTACCTGTGGGATCAACCACCATATGTGTATAGTATCTGGCATCAAACAGTTGCCTATGGGCTTCCTTATCATAATCTATCCAGTTTTGGACCACTACAGCTCCACCTTTGTCCGCTGATGTTATTACAATTTGTTTATTCTGCTGAAGTTCCAAAATAGCCCGTCTCTCAGTAAGAGTGATATTGTTGTGTTTAAAAGCAATATCAGAACTGAGGAAGTGTAAATCTTTAAGGACACTATTTTGGAACTGATGAACAACAGCATGCATTGGCGGAGAAAAATTAGATTTATGATATATAAATTGACCACCATCAGGATTAGAACCAGAGTCACCAAAAACCAATCTTAGATTAATTAATCTACAAAAGTGAATCAAATCTTGCGCAAATACATCTTCAGATATGATAGGACCATTTATAAAATTTAAGCCTTTATTCAAAACCTGAATGTGTACATCAGAGAGATCATAGTTCGGCAAATTCAAAATGTTATTATGAGTAAAACAATTCAATTCCCTAATGCCATCTCCAGTAACCCCTGTATGTTGTGGACTTTTCCTGTGTTTGCGCCCCCCACGTCTGCGTGTGTTCCTAAAGGGACACTTCCAGAACTTCTTTTGGGGGATGGAGACCCTGTTGCTGCCAGGGATTCGTTATCAGTACCTGAGGACGTATCCTCAATAGACGAGATGGCATCATGATTATTTTTACGCAGAATAGATCTAGGTCTCTTTCTCTTTCTGACAGAGGTAGGAGGATTGTTAAACCTCACATGTTTTGTCTGAAATGTAAATGGGTTCCCACGGGAATAATCCTCCTGATCCCTGGTGAATTTTTTCATTTTCCTAGAACGTAATTCAGCATCAAACTTTTTGAGATCTGAAGCGACCTTATTGAGTTTAACCTCAAAAGAGGGTTCCTGTTCATAACATTTCAATTTGTCTGCTAGGACAGTGATCTCTGCTAGCCCACTATCAATGGCCTGATTGTCAAACTTATATAGTTCAACCACAAAAGCCATAGTTGCTTCATGCTGTATTTTGGACCATTGTGTGGTCAACTCCCCATCCGCATTATTTACATGCGGAATGGTCCGTATCCTCAACCCCCTAGGGGTAATATTTGCGGTCTGATAGGCCTTGAGGAGTTTGCTGTGCCACACATTTGCACGTAATGCTCTAAGTTGCCTATTGAGGTCCTCAATTAATTTTTGGCTTGATAGGTCAGGGCTAATGTTATCAACACAATCACCACTCCCACTATTGGGAGAGCCGGTCTGTCTCTACTTGCTGTTATGCTAAATATTTAATATATTTTCTAGTCACTTATTGCTGGCTCCTTGTGATTTTTGTTCTTCTGGTTCAGGTTTGGGGCCGTGCATTTGCCTTTGCGCAGGAGGACGTTTTTTGGTGTTACTCTTCTTCACTTCCTGCTGGGGCTGGTGACTTGGTTGCTGCATCAGGGATTCGTTGCAGCACGTTTCATTCGATTTTTTGGTATTATCTGGATCCCCTTGGTGACTTTTTATTACTTTTTGACCACTGTGTTTTTCTTTACTGGCCTCGGTGCATGTATTCTTTATTCCATATTTGTCCAAATCCTATACGGAATTATCATCGCTTTGCCACCACGCCATCTTGTATGATTTGGACTGCTGCGTTTCAATTGATCCTATGGGACTAAGTGTATGTATGGTTTACAGCCTTTTCTGACTATGTGCTTCAGTTTGGAATCCATATGTGTAAGCATTTTTGTTTTTCTAATGGGTCGCTGACACAACGCTACTATTACACGTGGCTTATATTTGGGAATTTGGCTGTTCACCGTTCATTGACTGACTTCTCTGTCCAAGTGGGAGGAAGAATTCGCCTATATCAACTTTCGGCTGATATGTAGCAACAGTTTTTGTGTTCGTTATGGGTCGTTGTTGATGGAACTATCCATATTTGGACTTTTTTTCATTGTGTTGGACTTGGTTTATTTTCTAGTGCAATTGCATACATATTTTGCCTTCTTTTGAGGTTAGGTCTGGACTATGACACTATCATTAGTAGTCTTTTTCTAGGGAACATTGGACTTTTTATTTTCATTGTTTCAGTCTTTTCATGTTTGCGTGACCACTTTGGCATTTTCCAGGAGTGTCAACTAGACCAGATGCATTATATATACTTTAGCAGGTTTATGAGGGTTGTTTTTTACTACACTTATTGTCATTCTATTTTATACTAGTTACTGATTATTGGGTAGAATTTTTCAAACTGTTTTTTATATTTTGAATCATTTATTTATTGAGCATTGTTTCTCAATATTATTACATTTCTGGTTCAATATATTTGTAGCAGTTTATGACATTTATGATAGAGCTACATGTCTGTGATTTACTTGTTATGATTAAGTCATTTTATTTATAACAAGTTATGCAACAGTTGTTTGTATGGTCCTTTTTCAACTGACCACGTTTATTTTGTGGACCATGATACCTTTTGGCTACATTAATACAATCCAGGCCTGCCATTTAGATTTTTAGTATATATCTTACTTTGTATATTGTCTATGTATCTGGAATATTGATATCTTGTTTATGTGGTTTTACAATATGGCCGGATATCATCTTCTGGTCAAGTTAAGGGTCCATTGTACATAAATAATTTGTGTAATATTATTGTCCATACCTTGGACATCATAATATTCCCAGGTATAGGTGAGGTTACCATAGGTACTACATTACTAGCAACTGTTCCTTCTTTTCCGTATATTTGTTATTTCATGCCATTTCGCGTGACTGTTACTTATGTCTTGAACATTACAATATTGTTATATACATTGGATGGCAATATATTATCTCCACCATCCTAATTTAAATGCTAAGTGATGATACGTGTCATATTGTATTAGACCATGGTTTAATTATCATTGGTCTATTCACATTAATATAGTCTAGTTTCAATAAGTCCTTTTTGTATTCATATACATATTATGTACCATATGGCATGTTTTTGATAGTTGGTCCCTTTTTCATTTCCAGACCAAACTCTTAAAAAATTTTTTTGCAATATGCATTGAATTGTATATACATACTAATAGGGTTATGAGATTTGGTTCTTGATTACTATTATTATTTATATCCCAATTTTGCCATCAAGGCTGATTTATTCTTCTGATCTCTGGGTATAATTTTTTTATAAAACTTTTTTAGGTTTTGTTTTTCATTGCTTGGATTGTGGTTCAACATCGAACTTATACATATTTCAATTGTGTTCTTTGGTCGTGACTTCCTGCATAGCCCTCACCAGAGATTCTGGGTCTAATTAGTTATATCTTTTTATTCATCTGGATATATTTGGCTTGGCCTTTGGATAAAAGGTATGGACGCAGCCTTTTCACCAATGTGAATTATTTTCTTGCTGCTATTGTCCTTCATAATATTCTCTATTTGGCTGCCGTGGTATCTTTATTTTGACCATGATTGACAGCTTTTTGAATAGGTATTAAGTTCTCATTTTGCTGCATAACTATGGACCTATCGAATCTCATTTCAGGATTGGTGGCTGATAGGGAAGATCTTGGGGCCTTTGGATTAGGCTCTCCCAATAGTGGGAGTGGTGATTGTGTTGATAACATTAGCCCTGACCTATCAAGCCAAAAATTAATTGAGGACCTCAATAGGCAACTTAGAGCATTACGTGCAAATGTGTGGCACAGCAAACTCTTCAAGGCCTATCAGGCCGCAAATATTACCCCTTGGGGGTTGAGGATAAGGACCATTCCGCATGTAAATAATGCGGATGGGGAGTTGACCACACAATGGTCCAAAATACAGCATGAAGCAACTATGGCTTTTGTGGTTGAACTATATAAGTTCCACAATCGGGCCATTGATAGTGGGCTAGCAGAGATCACTGTCCTAGCAGACAAATTGAAATGTTATGAACAGGAACCCTCTTTTGAGGTTAAACTCAATAAGGTTGCTTCAGATCTCAAAAAGTTTGATGCTGAATTACGTTCTAGGAAAATGAAAAAATTCACCAGGGATCAGGAGGATTATTCCCGTGGGAACCCATTTACATTTCAGACAAAACATGTGAGGTTTAACAATCCTCCTACAACTGTCAGAAAGAGAAAGAGACCTAGATCTATTCTGCGTAAAAATAATCATGATGCCATCTCGTCTATTGAGGATACGTCCTCAGGTACTGATAACGAATCCCTGGCAGCAACAGTGTCTCCATCCCCCAAAAGAAGTTCTGGAAGTGTCCCTTTAGGAACACACGCAGACGTGGGGGGCGCAAACACAGGAAATGTCCACAACATAAAGGGGTTACTGGAGATGGCATTAGGGAATTGAATTGTTTTACTCATAATAACATTTTGAATTTGTCGAACTATGATCTGTCTGATGTACACATTCAGGTTTTGAATAAAGGCTTAAATTTTATACCTGGTCCTATCATATCTGAAGATGTATTTGCGCAAGATTTGATTCACTTTTGTAGATTAATTAATCTAAGATTGTTTTTTGGTGACTCTGGTTCTAATCCTGATGGTGGTCAATTTATATATCATAAATCTAATTTTTCTCCGCCAATGCATGCTGTTGTTCATCAGTTCCAAAATAGTGTCCTTAAAGATTTACACTTCCTCAGTTCTGATATTGCTTTTAAACACAACAATATCACTCTTACTGAGAGATGGGCTATTTTGGAACTTCAGCAGAATAAACAAATTGTAATAACATCAGCGGACAAAGGTGGAGCTGTAGTGGTCCAAAACTGGATAGATTATGATAAGGAAGCCCGTAGGCAACTGTTTGATGCTAGATACTATACACATATGGTGGTTGATCCCACAGGTAGATTTATTAAATGTATTGAACGTTTCCTTAAGGATGCCAATGATCGGGGTGCTATTTCTAATGACACATTACATCAATTAACCATTAAGGATCCTAGTGCTCAATACATCTATTTTCTACCTAAGATTCACAAAGATGCTAAGCATCCTCCGGGAAGACCCATAGTATCTGGCAGAAACTATATGACCGAGCCCTTATCATTGTTTTTGACCAAATATCTTAAACCTCTGCTACCATTCATTCGCTCCAGGCTACAAGATACCACGAACTTCCTACAAATTATATCTGACACACAATTGGAAGCTGACTGGTACTTGTGTACACTTGATGTCAGCGCATTATATACCAACATTCCACATCAGGCAGGTCTTAAGGCTTTGGCATATTGGCTTAATAATACAAACTTGTATAGTTCCATATTCAATTCTTTTCTGGTGGACATGGCTAGGTATGTTCTCACTTGTAACGTCTTCTACTACAAAGATGTATGTTTCTGGCAGACCAAAGGTACGGCTATGGGGGCATCTTTTGCCCCCATATATGCTGACCTTTTTATGGCTTATGTTGAAATTGAAATGATTTATGATTCTACCAGAAACATTTTTCTTTCGGATATGGATATATGGAGACGTTACCTGGATGATGTATGGCTTGTCTGGAGGGGTACTGAGTCTAGGCTCAAGGAGTTTGTTTGTTATCTGAATAACAATGAATGGGGTTTATGTTTCACGGAACAACATGACATCAACAATATAACATTTTTGAATGTGCTATTGCAGAAACTCCCTGATGGCACACTAGAATCGGAGATGTATAGAAAGTTTCCACAATATAACCCCCTACTACATGCCTCCAGTTACCATGCTCCACATATAGCTAGGAACATACCAAAGTCTCAGTTCATCAGAGCCAAACGCATTTGTTCACAACAATCCACATTTTGCAGGAACCAAAATGACCTCATGCAATGATTTAAACAAAGGGGTTATAATGCTGGCACTATTGCAGTTGCCAAACATCAGGTCAACATTATGCAACGTTCTGACTTACTCCAATATAGGAATCGGTCGGATACACCATCTCAACCACTTAGACTCACTACAACTTATGGTCGTAATACCAATTGTCTATTGGAGAGTGTCCGTAGACATTGGAACATCTTACAGTGTGACCCAGATGTTGCAAACATCATCCCGGATAGGTGTGTTTTTTCTTATAGGAATGGTAAAAAACTCAAATCCTACTTTAATCACTATAAATGTAGTGATAATAAATATGCTGGGATGGTACAGAGAACTATATCAGGTGATACTCTACGTGGTTGTTTTCCTTGTGGCCACTGCACTAATTGTAAATACATCTCTACAACTAAGGAGTTCTCAAGTAGAAATTGCCCCAAAGTTTTTGATTTAAACTTTTTTGTGAATTGTAGCAGTGATTGGGCCATTTATTTGGCCACATGCAGCTGTGGAGCATTCTACATTGGGCAGACCTCCAGGTGCATTAGATTACGAATTTCCGAACATTATAGTAATATTAAACAAAAAAAGTTGACTAATGCTCTATATAAACATCAGTTGGTCCATTCAACAGCCAGATTTATGTTTATCATAATTGATGTTATACAAGGTGATCGTAGAAATAAAACTGGGTGGCACAGTATTTTGAATTGTAAAGAAAAAAAGTGGATCATTAAACTCGGTGGCCTTTTTCCCCCCGGGCTTAATGAATATTTATAAGTATTTAACCAATGGGATCTGTCTATTGTGTATTTAAACAGCATGTATTTGGAATGGTTTTATACACTGAAGAAGGCTGTGTAATTTACCAGCCGAAACCGGTCTGTCTCTACTTGCTGTTATGCTAAATATTTAATATATTTTCTAGTCACTTATTGCTGGCTCCTTGTGATTTTTGTTCTTCATAATTAGTATTGCAAAAAGTATTGCCATTACTATTCTTAATATAACATCGGTAAGATATGGTTATATTACAATTGCTCCAGCCCACCTGGAGGGTATCATTCTTATAAAAACATACAACTCCTTTTTGTGTGACAGTTAAAAATAAAGCTATTTTGTCCTGTGATCTCACAGTTCCTGTATCGAAGAGTAAATTCTCCCAAGTCTCATTTATCCCCAAAGGGACAGCGGACATTATCAGTCCTCCATATGCTGTTGGTATAGCTGTACAAACCCAGCAATTTGAAATGTTCATAGTCTCTGCATATACACGTTTCATGGCTAGGTATGTGTTAAAATTTGGATGCCAGTCTATAGACGTTTCGTCATGCCTTCCCACTTTCACTTGTGTGGTTGTGTGTAAGATAAACCACAACAAGAGGAAAATTGTCACAATTACAGTCAATAAATGTACACTCGACAAAATGATTATGCAACATCTCTGGGGTTGATCTAAACTTCTATTCACATTGTTTTTGGCCATCTAGGTCTGGTTGTGTATCAGTCACAAAATTTTTATCAAGTTGAAAGTTCTTTACCGGTTTGCAATGTGTCAAATGAACCCAGGACATCCTCTTGGCCACTCTGACTGCAGTAGGCATTGCCAACAGAACCTGGTATGGTCCCTCCCACTTTGGACTCACCCAATTCTTCCTTTTCGTCACTTTCAGCCACACGTATGTCCCAGGGGCCAAGACTGCTTCCACCGGTCTGGTCTGTTCCTTATCTGAAAAAGAGTTAAACTGCAAAACAGATTTATTTGTTAACAGTTTCCTCATATAACTAGCTAATGAACTGTCAGCCTCTTGCTCTGCAGGCATGAGAGCTTTCCACTGAGGCACATAATATGCTCTCCCAAAAACCATTTCAAAGGGAGTCAAACCCTTTACATTTGAACCGTTCTCATACTCAGCAGTGCCAAAGGCAGACAGTATATCCAATTCTTTTGGGTCTCCTCTACTAGCTTCCTAAGCTTATTTTTGAGGGTACCATTGTATCTTTCCACCAGTCCTGCTGATGGTGGGTGGTAGGCACAATGGTTCTTTAAGGAGATACCAAAAAATCTCCCAAGTTGCTGAATTGTCTGATTCATGAAATGAGTGCCGTTGTCACTATAAATCCTTTCCGGAATGCCAAATCTAGGGATTATCTCTTTTATCAGGGCTTTTGCCACTGTTGCTGCATCCGGGTTTTTGGTTGGAAAAGCTTCTACCCATTTAGAAAACATGTCTACAATAACTAAACAAAACTTTTTCCCTTCACACTTATTCAATTCTATGAAATCCATACAAATAGTATGGAACTGGTATGGTGGTATAGGAAAACTTCCTTGCTTGGTTTTAAATGCTCCTTGTGCATGGTGCTTGTTACAAGTATGACAAGCTGCACAAAATTTTTGTGTATAATTTGTGAATCCGTATGTTTGGAATATTCGGTTTACTAACTGTACCATCCCCCCTTTTGAGACATAGCACTGCCCATGGCTCAACAAAGCTGCATATCTAAATAAATTAGACGGTAATATCGATTTTCTCTCTTTGGAAATGTACAGTCCATTCTCAAGAATTGCGCCTCGTTTTACCCATTTTTGTTTTTCTGCTTTTGTAGTAAGTGTCTGCATTGTTTTTAACATGTCTAAATCTAAAATCTCAGAGAGTTGTAATTCCTCATTCAAAAGTAAAGTTTGAGTCTGAGGCTGCTTGCTTTGCAGCTGCATCAGCTCGTGCATTGCCTTTTGAAATCTTATCCTGCTGTTTTGTATGAGCTACACATTTACAAATAGCTACTTTGGTAGGTAACAATAGATTCTAATAACTCCAAAATAAATTGCGCATGATTAATAGGTTTTCCACTAGATGTTATAATTCCTCTATTTTTCCATTGTTGTGCAAATACATGTACTGTAGAAAAAGCATACTGACTATCAGTATATATGTTCACACACTTGTTTTTTGCT
This sequence comes from Protopterus annectens, assembly GCF_019279795.1. Taxonomy (NCBI): domain Eukaryota; kingdom Metazoa; phylum Chordata; order Ceratodontiformes; family Protopteridae; genus Protopterus; species Protopterus annectens. The sequence goes on along the minus strand of NC_056751.1, from coordinate 161,064,907 downwards.
AAAGTACATGCCCTCGTCAAAGCTATCAATTCTGCTGCTTGTGCAGATAAGTTGTGCGGTAAGGATTGAGCTTCTAAAATTTCAATGTCTGTAACTACTGCATACCCCACCAGATTCTTCCCTGTAGGACCCCTTCTGCATGAGCCGTCCACGTACTATGTCACCTCGGCATTGTCCAAGGGCTTATCTGTGAGATCTTGTCTAGGTAAAGCTAACTGTTCAATTTCCTGCAGGCAGCTGTGTGGTGTGCCCTCCACAGGAGTTGGAAGTAATGTTGATGGATTTAATGTTGTACATCGTTCAATTGTCATGTGAGGTTGGCTCAGCAGTATAGTCATACATGAAAGATGTCTAGCAGGAGAAAGGTATGCCACTTTTTCTTGCAGTAAAATTATTGCAACTGCATGAGGCACTCTCAATGTGAGAGGGTGGAATAACACCACTGAGGCCGAAGCCTGTACTGCCATTGCAGCTGCAACTACTGCTTGTACACAGTGAGGCAAAGATCGCGCCACTGGATCTAACTGTGATGAATAGGCTATGGGGCGTTGCTTATCCCCATGTTGTTGCGTCAATACTGACGTCATATATCCTTGCTTGCAATCTACGGTCTGAAAGAATCGTTTATGATAATTTGGAAGTCCTAAAACTAATGAAGAAGCTATCAACTGCTTCAACCTGCAGAAAGCCGTTTCTGCTTCAGGTGTCCATTGTAAGATATCTTGTGCTGCCATTGGCGTCTTATATATCAAGTCAGTCAGTGGAGCAGATTCCAAAGCATAATTTGGTATCCAGCTTCGACAAAAATTAGTTGTACCCAAGAAAGACATCATTTCCTTCTTGGTTGTTGGTTTGGGTGCTTGCAAGATTGCTGTTTTTCTTTCCTCGTCCAATATTCTACCTTCATTGGATATTACATATCCCAAGTATCTAACTTGTTTTCTCCAAAGTTGTAACTTACTTTTGTTTACTTTGTGTCCTTGTGTTGCTAAAAATTTCAATAATGCTACAGTATCCTCCCTGCACTGTTGCTGGGTGGGGGCTGCTAGCAAGATGTCACCTACATAAAGTAGAATTTGACTACCTCCCAGTGGGGTAAACCCTGGCAGGTTGCTAGCCATTTCTTGTGCAAATATTGTTGGGCTCACAATATCCCTGTGGTAGTCGAGTATATGTATACCTTTTACCCTGAAATGTAAATGCAAACCAATATTGACTATCAGGATGTATAGGTATTGAAAAGAAAGCATTGCTGATATCTACCACAGAGAAATACTTCTGTTGCGGTTCCAAATCGTTTAACAAAGTATGTGGGTCTGGCACCGTAGGTGCTCTAGGTATTACTGCATTATTTACAGCTTGTAAATCTTGCACCATCTGCCATTCCCCGTTTCTTTTTAACAGGAAATAGGGGTGTATTACATGGTGAATCAGAAGATTCTACCAGTACTCCTTTGAGTAATGTTGCTATTATAGGCTTAATTCCTATTTCTGCATCCTTTCTCAAAGGGTATTGTCTTTTCTGTGGTCTAAAAGCTGACTTTGGGGTAATTGTAACTGGTCCTGCTGTTTGAATAAGTCCTACATCTGACTTGCCTGTTGACCAAAGAGTTGTTGGAATTTTACATAAGGCCTTTTCTTCTTCTAATAAGAATGCTAATCAGCTGTCCTCGCTAGATTGCAAGTGTACAGCTGGATGTGTCTGTGTCAACCAATTCAGTTTTTGTTTTTGTATCCCTTGTTCTGATAGTTCTAAATCAGTCTGTTTCTCCCATCTTGTTACTTTTTCTCCTAAGTCTGCCCATTTGACACTTTTGTTCTTTGTCAAGCTGACATGTGGTAATCGATTTGATCTATATAATGCAAGGAATTCTTGATGTAATGAACAGCTAACTACACTGTTCCCCTCAGTATCCCAATACAAAGTACGCAAAACCAATCTAGCTGCACGATTTCTAAACAATTTTTGCTCATACTCTCTATCAGGTCCTGGTGTAGTACAATAGTATAGAGTACAGTGTAACAAATGCTGTTGATCAGTGTCAAGGGAGGGGGCTTTACTGATGGCTACGTTCATCAGTTCCTCGGTTACTGCCCCTGGACCAGTCGTGACTAGGTCCTGGCTGTACCAGTAAAAAGTTTCACCCTCCGATTGCTCTACAAAGGTATCCATTTGTCTCTGTGCCTCCATACCTTGTACAGTTGGAACTACTGCTATGCCAAATATCTGCATAAGGTCTCTGCCCAATAGGTTTACTGGACACTTTGCAGAAACAACAATTTTACTTCTCTGAGTCATACCTGAAACAGGGTCAGTTATTGCTATATCATGGGAAAGTGGTTCCCTATATAGCTGTCCATTTGCTGCTTTCACCAGTATATAATCAGGTGATTCAGAATGTTCTGGTAACGTGGAGGGGTGTATCAAAGTCCGTGACGCTCCTGAGTCACACAGGAATTTGACTTCCCTTCCCTCCACCAGAAGTGTAACTTCTGGTTTCGTATCTGCTAAATAGAGCTCTAAACTCAATAATGCTAAGTCCAAAATTTCACTTTCTTCATCCTCCATATCTACTTGCACTTCCGCTATTCCTTCTATCACATTTACATTTGTTTTCTGTTTAACTTTTCCAAATGATTTCTGACTTTCACATGATGTATCTTCACTATCATATAGTCAGTCCTCATCTCCCTCATCTTCTGTAATTACCTTTGTGTTTTGCTTACAATCCCTTGCTAGATGTCCCTTTTTCCCGCACTTGAAGCATTCACCTCTCTTTTTTCTCTCTTCAAAATCTTCTGATCGTTTGTCAGACTGTTTGTTTCCCTGGGCATTCTTTTTGCCCTTTTTACCTGACTGTAATACAAATACTTCAGCTCTGTCTTCAGCAGTGAAGACTTGCGCCTTCTTTTTCTTTTTATTAAAATGTCTTTCAGCATGTCTAGCATATTCAAGTAAGGCTTGTAGCCTCCCTGTTTGATGATCTATCATATGCTTCGTAATGAAGCTACTAATAGGCGCAATGCAACCTTTCAAAAATGCATTTTTCAATTGTTGTTCATACGGGGAATCATTCGTTTGGTTCTCAGGAACCAACATACCGCTATGATTATTAAAACATTCTAATAATCTAGCATAGTACCCATCTATTGTCTCATTTTCCTGTTGTATGCATTGATTAATGCAAGTCCAGTCTGCTGTAGGTTTCCATTTGTCAGAGATTCGGTCTGTTAGACCTTTCACTCTGTTGTCTAACTCTGCGTAACTTTGTGGGAGTGGTCTAAGGTCTGCATTATGAGAATTCCAGGCGCCACAAATCGTGCCAATCTGGACCTATAATTTGTCTTACTACTTTTTCTACTTCTTCCCCATTCAAGTGGTAACTCAACCTCATGCCTTGTAAATCTTCTAAAAATTTCATAAAATTAACTTTCGGATGGGGGATTCCCTCAGTAGCCTTCCGGATATCTTCCGGTGTCCATGGTCTATATACTAAGAGTGTTGGGTTTTGTCCTTCCTGTCCTGCCTGAGGATTTGGAACTTCTATAAGTGGGCATATTTCTTCCTCACTCTCATCCTGTAGGTTTCTCTCTATTTGATATGATTCTGTGTCCCTATGTGTTTTACTCTTCGGGACCTAGTTTCAATAGGATCTCTAACAAATGGTTGTGGTCTTGCTGAAACTTCAGGATAACGCGGGGGCAGACCAGCCTGTCCACTCGCTTCATATCCTGAAAAGGGTAAGGGAGGGGGCAAGGGAAGAGGAGGAGGAGCTGTTGCTATTACCAAGTTATTATCCTCTTTGACTAAAAACAATGTTTTTGAATTTTTAAGCTTCTGTTCTCTACAATTTACTTCCTCAATCCACCTGTGTGCCTGAGGAATGCCTAACTGGCTTTGCTTTTTTGCCTGACCTCCCGCATCAGATTTAAGCTGTTTAAGGAGTTTAACTAGTGACGTTTTATCTAGTTTACCATCAAATTCATATTTGCTAACCCATTTCGTATAATACCTAACGTTATCGGAACGTTGTGATTGCATGTATTTTGCATCTTCGGTTAGGGGCGGATCTTGCGATGTTTTAGTGCACTGATTACCCATGGCAAAGAAAATGTTACATAACCCTTTTTTATCACATGATATCAAATTCTCAGTTCCTGTTTGCAGTGTATCTAGAATAACTGCCTACCTTATTCTGTTACCCTGATCTATGACCAAATATACAGTACTTCCTTTTGTCCCTGATCTGCAAAACAAATCTTGACAACAATATACTGTAACCTAGTCCCTGATCTAAAACAGAAAAAAGGCAAAGTCTTCCTACCTGAGCCTCCAGTATTGAACTGTTCAATGTCCGCTCTTCGGCCACAGATCAGGAAAGTGGCCAGCATCTTTAAATGACAATTCAGTCGGAGGTCTTTTCACCCAAGAAGAACTGTTTTGGTAACTTCTCCTGCACAGTATTCGACCACCGGTAGGCTCTGATCTGCAGCTGTCTGAGGGAATTTCCGGCTTAAGAAGGACCAAACTGTTAAATAAAATCAAGAATTCAATACACAAGAGGTTCAGATTCAAAAGTTTACTAGTGTACACCAGGAGGCAAAAAACGTACAAGTACAGAATTTTGTCTGACATGAAACAGGAAGCACACAATCTTATATAGGTTTAACATTCAAGCTGTGCCCACCTTACTGACGTGGTATGTCACAGGGCATTTACATCACTTTAGCTTACAGTCTTCTATTCATTAAAACTGCTGATGCTGTATATTTAAAAAAAAACTTTTCCTCTGGATACAATACGGCCTTGCTATCCACCTGGTCAGACAATGTCTTTCTGTAAAGTTACTTCAAGGTTTCATATCAGTTCGAATACAATAGCAGATTCAGTCTCTTAATACACATCTTTGTTCTCTGTTACACTTTCTCACACAGCTGGGTGCTATCTCAGTAATACATATACAAGGCCAAATCATCCCAGCAGGAAAGAGCAGAAGATTTCATTATTTCACACATTTAATTTCCTGACCCAGCAGATAATCACTTGTGAAAGCATAAACATTAAAACTTGCTAAGCTGGCATCTGCCAGGGTCGAAGGTCAGCTTTGCTTCAAGCCACACTGCATTTTCAAAACTACTTTACATTTAAACATGAATTAATCCTCTCTATTATATGATTAATAGAATAAAATGCATTATATACTACTTTGCTTTTAAACTAGCATTTCTCATGTATTCAAATACACATTTTTCTAACATTTATGTAGTGCAAGGGAGGCTCGCTGTGATATTTATGTAGTGTGCAATAGGCTCACAGTAACATTTATGTAGTGTGAGGGGAAGCTCTCTGTAATTTTTATGTAGTGTGAGGAAGGCTCACTGTGATGTTTATGTAGTGTTTGGGAGGCTCATTGCAATGTTTATGTAGTGTGAGGGAAGCTCTGTGATATTTATGTAGTGTGAGCGAGGCTTACTGTGATGGTTATGTAGTATGAGGGAGGCTAATTGTGATGTGTATGTAGCATGATGTAGGCTCACTGTGGCCCATGTGGTGTGAGGGAGGCTCACTGTGACATTTATGTAGTGTGAGGGAGGCTCATTTTTATATACATGTAGTGTGAGGAATGCTCACTGTGACATTTATGTAGAGTGAAAGAGGCTCAAGGTAACATTTATGTAGTGAGGGATGCTGTCTGTGATGTTTATGTAATGTGAGGGAGGCTTACTTTGATGTTTATGTAGTATGAGGGAGAGCACTGACATCTGTGTAGTATGAGGGAGGCTCACTGTGATATTTGTGTAGTGTGAAGGAGACTCACTGTCATGTTTATGTAGTATAACTGAGGCTTGCTGTAAAGTGTATGTAGAGTGAGGGAGGGAGGCTTGCTCTGATATATGTTGCGTGAGGGAGGCTCACTGTGGCATTTATGTAGTGTGAGGGAGGCTCACTGGGACATTTATGTAGTGTGAGAGAAGCTCTTTGTTATGTTTATGTAGTGTGAGGGAGGCTCACTTTAGTCTATGTAGTGTGAGGGAGGCTCACTGTGACAGATTGCAAATGTTTGATCTACACTTTGATTCAACCAGACATTATTATTAGTGGTTATCATTGCACAAGCCTGAGAGCATCTTTGAAATCCAATTATTTCACGGTACTGTACCACAGAGCCTGTTAACTAAAACACTGCTGTGGCAGCTGAGATGTTACGTTATTTGTCATGGAAGAAATATGTCAGATAACAGTATGTCTTCCTTAAGACACATGTATATAGCCTACTGGATGTGGAATGGGACTTACCTGTAGGTGGCTTATGTTTTTTAAAGTCCCACATTTTGGATCCTCCAAATCAGGAAAATAGCAAGCAGCAGAAAAAAAAGAGTAAATGTCAATGAAGAGAGTGCTGTTTTCCTCAACATGCAGACAGATTAGACTCTCTTGTCTATAAATGTGACCAGTACAAAACACACACATGATGAGCAGAAGTAGTAATTTTGTTGAATGGCAGCAGGTATATCACCAGCATGCATGACAAAGTAAAAAAAGAAGGTCAGGGAAATCAGGCTGTTGGAGCACAGTGGGCCTGCTACAACAATATCTAGGTTCATAGGTTCATAGGTTCATAGGTTCATACTAGGCTATCTGCCCAAGGGCATTTATAAGCCTAGCCCATAGTTATGTGGCTTTCACCACCCCTTTAGTTTGAATAAAAACTATGCCTATCATTTTTCTGTGCCTCTGTCAAGCAGTGACACTGAAGTAATCCCTGGGGTATATCTGCGATCTCCCATCCATTGGTCAAGATTCCTCTTGAACAAGGCCAGCGAGGTGCTCTGCCTCACTTGTACCGGGATTTTGTTCCACAGCATAGGGAGTCTCTGGGTGATGAATCTGTCCCTCCAGCACATTCTATTTATAACCGTGTTAAGGTTTAAGTCTCCGCCTTGTGGTTCTGAGGGATCTAGATTTTTGAGGTGAAGCATATTCATCAAATCTGGGTTTGACATGGCCTTATATGTCAGGCACAGGTCACCTCTGAGCAAGCGGTATGAGACTGAATAGAGCTGGAGTTCTTTCAGTCGGGCAGCATAAGACATATTTTGAGACCCTTTATCCTTTTGGTGAGGAACTTTTGGGGCCTTTCAAGCTGCAGCAGGTGTCTGGTCAGATACATTCGAACGGGCATTGTACTCAATCATAGGTCTAATGAGTGATGAGTACAGGGGACGATGACCTCCCTTGATCTAGATGTGAATCCTTCATGATCAGGTGGGCGATATAGAAGGTTTTCCTAACTACTTTAGCAACATGAGTGTCAAACGAAGGCTACTGTCAACTTGGGTCCCCAGATCCCTGATGACTTTTTCTGTGCTCAGTGGATTGCCACCTATATGGTAGCTAGGGGTAACCTTGTTTTTCCGAAGGGTATGACTATGCATTTTTGGCGTTTAACTTCAGGCCATGGCTCTGGCACCAGTTATCCGCTTCTGTGAGGCCCTTCTGGAGGATATCTGTGTCAGATGTGTTTTGACTATGGCGCCCAGTTTGCAGTCATCTGCAAACTTTGTCAGCCATAACCCTCCTGTGTTTGCTTGTACTTCAGAAAAGTAGATGCGAACAAGAGTGGACCCAGGACTGAGCCCTGTGGGACACCACTTGTGACAGGCTTTGAGTCTGACATGGCTCCAGCAACTCTGACCCTGTGGGTTCTGTCACTTAGCCAGTTTGCAACCCATCTTGTGATGTACGGGTTTACATTCAAGCTGATGAGTTTTTCGATGATACCTGAGTGGGGTATTGTGTCGAAGGCCTTTGCCAGGTCGAGGTAGGCTGTATGGACTGCCTTTCCTCATCAATGGCCTTGGTGACTGTCTCGAAAAAGTCAACCAAGTTTAAGAGGCAGGATCTGCCTTTGACAAAGCCAAACTGGGTTGGATCCAAAGTCTGCAAGTTCCTATGTCTTTATTTATGAGTTCCATTATGATCCTCTCCATGGCTTTGCAGATAAGGCTTGTCAAGCTAATGGGGCGGTAATTTCCAGGGTCTGTGGAGGCACCGCCTTATGAAGTGGGACCACAGTCGCGTGCGCCACTCCTTGGGCACGTATCCTGAGGTGAGGCTAAGATTAAACAGCTGTCCTAACTGTGGGTTTAATTCCTCATTGAGTTCATGAAGCACACAGCCGGGGACACCATCCGGTCCCATGGATGTTGTGTTTTTGCCTTAGTGAGGGCAGTTCTCACCTGGGCGTTGGAGATGTTTGGGGGGCTACAATCCTCTGGAATAGATATCTCTCCTTTGGGGGGGAGAAGTTTGCACTGAACCTGTCAGCCAGTATGTTAGCAATGTGTGTAGGTTCAGTAATTTTCACATCATTTTGAACTAATTCTGAGCATATCTGGGAGTTTCCTCCTAGGTTTCTAACATAGCTAAAGAAGGCCTTATGATTGTCTTTAGAGTCCTTGGCGATTTTTCTCTCAAAATTTGCCTTGGATGATTTTATGAGAGCTCTTAGTTTTTACTTATAATGATCAAAGGTGTCTTACCTTTCAAGGATTTTGCTCTATCTTGTAGTAGCTTCCTCCTTTTGTTGTAGAGCTTGTTTATGGCTGGGGTCCACCAGACTGGACGCTTGCCTTTGGTACAGAGAGTCTTAGTTTTGTTTGGGATTGCCTGATCCATGCAGTCCTGTAGGTGCTGGTAGAAGGCATTTGTAAGTGATTCAGCGGTTTGAGTAATGTTTACCACTCGCGCAGGGCCGTAAAGCAGACGACACTGGTTCTTAGAAGTGTGGAATCGGCTTTTGACAAGTTTTTCACTGTGGTCTTTTTGTTTCAGGTGGGGCGGATGAGGACCTCCAGCGAGATTAGTTTATGATCTGATCTCACCAGTGAGGGGTATACTTCGGTGTTGAACATTTTGATCCCATGTTCGATGATGAGATCAAGTATGTTTTCTCCTCTTGTGGGATGGTGACTAGTTGTTCCATGGCATTTGAGTTTATGAACTCCAGGAATCTTTGGGTTAGAGTGTTCGGGCTTGAGTAGTGTTCCCAGTCTATATTAGGGTAGTTGAAGTCACCTAGTATGATGGTGTTTGGAGATACATTTATCCCCTCCAATGTTTTCAGGAAGGCCATGTGAGGTTCCTGAGTTTGAGAGGGTGGCCTGTAACATGCTACAAATTGCAGAGCAGTCTTGCCTATGGTTAATTGCACCTGGATGGTCTCCGATGCATCGTGCGTGACTGTTATGGAGGAAAAATGGATGGTGATGTCCTTTCTACTAAAGGTTTCTCTGCATGCATTGAGGAGGACTTTGATATTTGAGCTCCACCACACTCAGGAAGGCTACCTTTTAACATTTCCATTTATGTTTATAACAGAGTGTGCATATGTTTAAAATAAAGATACACAGCTACAGTCCGATGTCTATAGCCTGACTATGTGTAGAAGAGGGAGGCAACCCAGGGACCACCCAGAGCCACAGCTGATACTGTTGTGACACAGAGTACCCATACGGTGACCAGAGAAACAGCTGTGTGTTTTGTTTTAGGGCTTTGTTTGCATACCAAGTAAAATGCTGGCCTTTTTTTTTTTTTCCATTTCCACAAATGAGGCTTCTAGGCACGTGAGTCTGCCTTTGCAGTATCAATGACAGAAGTTTATTGTGAGGCAGAACAGCCTAGCCATGTTGTAACTGAAACACTGAAACTTATGAATGCAATATAGGTATTGTATTTAGGATTAATGGTGTGATTTGGCAGGCAGTCAACAGACTTCCACTGTACTTACTACATCATATACATTGTTAAGCCCCATTGCCTGTGCTGGTATCACAGTATAACAATACTGTAAACTTAGTAATGATTTTCAATACAAAGACTTGAAAATATTATAGCCACGGAGTACCAATCAGTGCTCCAACACCATTAAATAATGCAGTCACAAAGTTCGTAATAAAACATTTGTAACAAAAACCGCTCCTTGCAGAATAAATCAAAACTGTTACTCACACCACTATGAAATTGCTTCTGCTAGGTCCTTGATAACACTATGCATTTGTTTATGTAAATGGACAAAAGGCAACTAGTGATGATTTTCAATACAAGGACTTGAGAATATTGTAGCCACGGAGTACCAAGGTTTACTCCTACACAATTGAATAAAGCAGTCATAAAGTTCATAGCAAAAACCGCTCCTTGCAGAATAAACCAAAACTGTTACTCATAACACCGTGGAATTGCTTGATAACACTGTGCAATTATATGTGTAAATGATCAGAAGTACTGCTCACTGAAGGATTACAGCTCGATACTGCTAGAACAATATCATTAGTTCCATTTGATGCCACACAGCTACTGATAACAACGTACATCCATTTCAAAACGCCAACCACCACGGATTTAAAAATAAAACCAACAAATTTATTTGACATAAAACACTAACAGCTGAATGGACCACTGTGTGTTCAAGCTGAATATAAACTTTTAAAACGCTTGACTTGTGGTCCAAACTGAAAACATTACAAAAATTAAACGCACTAAAAATACAACGGACTGAATTGACAATAGGTTAAGCGCTTTCACCCATTACCTATGGGCTTCTTCAGAACACCGGTAAATTCAAAAGTCCGTCTCTTGAAATTTCAAAGGCGCCAAAATGATAAATACCATTTCAAAAATTAAAGGCACAGTGTGCGTGCTGTCAAATCATTACAAAATTTGAAATTCAGCTACCCAAACAGTGTTTAATCTAAAACAAAATACTGTATGAGTGAAAGTATCAGTTTTGAAATCGATGTACGTTGTTATCAGTAGCTGTTTGGCATCAAATGGAACTAACGATATTGTTCTAGCAGTATCGAGCTGTAATCCTTCAGTGAGCAGTACTTCTGATCATTTACACATATAATTGCACAGTGTTATCAAGCAATTCCACGGTGGTGTGAGTAAGAGTTTTGGTTTATTCAGCAAGGAGCGGTTTTTGCTATGAACTTTATGACTGCTTTATTCAATGGTGTAGGAGTACACCTTGGTACTCCGTGGCTACAATATTCTCAAGTCCTTGTATTGAAAATCATAACTAGTTGCCTTTTGTTTATTTACATAAACAAATGCATAGTGTTATCAAGGACCTAGCAGAAGCAATTTCATAGTGGTGTGAGTAACAGTTTTGGTTTATTCTGCAAGGAGCGTTTTTTGTTACGAACTTTTTATTACGAACTTTGTGACTGCATTATTTAATGATGGTGGAGCACTGATTGGTAGTCCGTGGCTATAATAGTTTAAATACTGTAAACTTACTGGGTATGAACCAGACACCGTAACAGCATGAGAAAAAAAGTAAATGTGACAGAAATGAGCACAACTCTAAAAAGTAAGCACTTTTTTCAGATTAAAAACGTTTAATAAAACAGATTGCACAAAAAAATATTTAGAAATTAAAAAATGAAGCAGATAAGTTAAACTGAAGCAGCTTCTTGCACATAAACACAAATCTTCATTTCTTCATTTATCCCCAAATGTAAATATACATAAAACTTGAAAAACACATGCACTATAAATAATAATACCTTGTATAATGATCATCAAGAAATTACACTTTTTGAAAAGTGTGTGAATAAGTATGACCTCTCAATGGTCATTTCATGATCATAATTATGACTACAAATCTTTCTAAGTATAATTAAAGTATAATTTCCTGCTAAACATTGTGACACTAGTTCTTATAACTGCATTATAAATACGTAAGTATTTCTAGGAAGACCTTTGAAACTTCTCTAAAGAAATACATTTTAAAACATTTTGTGGTGATGAGACAGCATGTATGCAATTAGTGAATCTGAATGTATGTTTACTGAGACTTTCTGAACAACTTTCCATGATAAATACAACTATGCATGGACAGAATAGGATCTTAGATCAGAAGCTTCATTGATAAACTGCTTTAAACTTTCGCTGTACACTCTATGGCTATTAATTGATAGTCCTTGTCTTTTAATGAATTTCCTTAACAACTTTTTTTAGTTTGTCATGGTAGTCTCTCCCAACCAAAAGCAAGAAAGAAAAGGATACAAGAAAATGCTGTCTATATAGTTATGTTGTGCTAAAGTAGTTCTTCTTTCAGTGGTTTATAGGGATCTGTATTGAAGAGTTTACTACCATGGATCTTTTAGTAACATTTCTTATTTTAAGTTATTTACTAAGATGTGTTGGAGACTTTAACATTGCATTATTTGTTATGTATTGATAAGAATATACTCCTTTGACTACGTACATGAAATAAATTACTTTTAAAATCTAATGATAGTTTTACATTCTTTACACATTAAGTCACAGAGGATTTTGGTGTTCAGCATTGCGTTACTATGTGTATCACCTATTTGTTGAAACGATACTCTTGCTGAGGAATACCTAGCAAAAATCACAATACATAAAATCTGATACCCTTTGTCAGATTTTATAGGTTCATAGGTTCATACTAGGCTATTTGCCCTGGGGCAATTATAAGCCTAGCCCGATTCTGTATGGCTTACGCCACCCCTTGATTTGAGTATACTGTGCCCTTTTTAAGGTTTAGTTTACTGTGCCTCTGTCTAATAGTGACACGGGAGTAATCCCTGGGACAAACCTACGATCCCCCATCCACTTATCGAGATTCTTCTTGAAGAGATTCAGTGAGGTGCTCTGCCTCACATGAACTGGAATCCTATTCCAGAGCGAAGGGAGCCTCTGGGTTATGAACCTGTCCCTCCAGCAAGTTCTATTTATTTCTGTGCTGAGGTTCAAGTCCCTCGAGCATGTGGCTCTAAGGGATTTAGATTTAATGAGGTGGAGCATGTCCATTAATTCTGGATTTGACATAGCTTTGTATGTCAGGCATAGATCGCCTTGAAGTAGGCAGTATGCAACTGAGAAGAGCTGGAGTTTTTTTAACCGAGCAGCATATGGCATCTGTTTGAGACCATTGATCCTCTTGGTGAGATACTTTTGGGGTCTTTCTAATTGCTGCAGGTGTCGGGTAAGGTACATCCCAAAAGGGGCATTGTATTCTATGATGGGCCTGATGAGGGATGAATAAAGGGGCACGATTACCTCTCTTGATCTAGATGTGAAACCCTTTGTGATGAGGTAGGCTATGTAGAAGTTCTTTCTAACCACTTTGGCAATGTGGTTTTCAAAGGAGAGATTGCTATCAACTTGGGTCCCCAGGTCCCTAATAACTTTCTCTGTACTTAATGGGTTTCCGCCTATGTGGTAATTTGTGGGCACATTGTTTTTGCCAAAGGGTATGACTATACATTTTTTGGCATTTAGCTTTAAACCATAGTGCTGGCACCAGTTATCTGTCTCTGTGAGACCTTTTTGAAGGATGTTTGTGTCAGCTGGAGAGTTGATTATGGCGCCCAGTTTGCAGTCGTCTGCGAACTTGGTGAGCCATAGTCCTCCCACGTTTGCCTGTAACTCGGAAAAGTATATACCGAACAAGAGTGGTCCCAGGACAGAACCCTGTGGGACACCACTTGTGACCGGTTTCGAGTCTGACATGGCTCCAGCAACTCTCACTCTGTGGGTTCTGTCTTTGAGCCAGTTTGCAACCCATCTTGTGACATAGGGGTTTATATTTAAGCTGGATAGCTTATCTATGATGCCCGAGTGGGGTATTGTGTCAAATGCCTTTGCAAGGTCCAGATAGGCTGTGTGGACTACCTTCCCTTCATCTATGGCTTTGGTGACTGTTTCAAAGAAGTCAACCAGGTTCAAAAGGCAGGATCTGCCCTTGACAAAGCCGAACTGGGTAGGATCTAGTGTCTGTAGGTCCCCAATGTCTTTGCTTATGAGCTCCATGATGATCCTTCTCCATAGCCTTGCAGACTAAGCTAGTCAGGCTTATGGGGCGATAGTTTCCAGGGTCTGTAGAGGCTCCATCTTTGTGGAGTGGGACCACTGTTGCTGTACGCCATTCTGTGGGCACATATCCTGTAGTGAGGCTGAGATTGTATAGCTGTTTTATTTGAGGGATTAGTTCCTCTTGTAGTTCATGTAGGACACAACCTGGGACGCCATCTGGTCCCATGGAAGCAGTGTTTTTTGCTTTGGAGAGGGCATCCTTCACCTGAGCATCTGAGATGTTTGGGAGGCAGCCCTCTGCCAGGATAGATACTTGCTCTTTTGGGGGGGGGGTGGAGAAGTTTGCACTGAACCTGTCTGCCAGGATATTGGCGATGTCTGTGGGTTCAGTGTATTTTTTGTCATTTAGAATCAACTCAGAACAAGTCTGGGAGTTGCATCCCAGGTTTCTAACATAACTGAAAAAAGCCTTATGATTGTCTTTGGTGTCCTGTGCAATTTTTCTCTCAAAGCTGGCCTTGGAGGATTTTATGAGGGATCGTAATTTTTTGCTAGTACTGATCAGAGATGCCTTCCCTATTAGGGATTTTGCTCTGTCATGTAGTAGCTTCCTCCTTCTGTTGTACAGTTTATTTATGGCAGGGGTCCACCAGACTGGATGCCTGCCTTTGGGTGATTGGGCTTGGTTTTGTTTGGGATAGCATGATCCATGCATTCCTGGAGATGTCCGTAGAATGCATTTATATAGGATTCTGCAGTTTGGGCTGTAGTTTCCACTGGCCCTGGGGCCTTGAAGGATTCCACTTCGGTTTTGAGAAGTGAGAAGTTCGCTTTTGAGAAGTTTTTCACTGTGGTTTTCTGGGCTGGGGGTGGGGGTCGGGATGTGGACATCCAGTGAAATTAATTTATGGTCTGATCTTACCAATGAGGGATATACTTCTGGTGTGGAGCATAAAGTCCCCATGTTGGTAATGATCAGGTCTAGTATGTTGTCCCCTCTTGTGGGAGTGGTGACTAGTTGTTCCATAGCATTTGAGTTTATAATTTCCAGGAATCTTTGAGCTAAGGTGCTGGGGCTTGAGTAGTGCTTCCAGTCAATGTTTGGGTAGTTGAAGTCACCCAATATAATGGTGTTCGGAGAGATCTTCATGTTCTCCAGTGTTTTCAGGAAAGCCGAATGGTATTCCTGACTTTGAGAGGGAGGTCTGTAGGATGCTATAAACTGAAAAGCAGTCTTGCCCACTGTTAGTTGCACATGGATGGTCTCCGATACTTCGTGCAATGCCACTAACCTGGAGGTGTGGATATCCTTGATAAATATGGAAACTCCCCCTCCTTTTGTGGTTCAGTCCAGGTTTTGGGGCCGAAAAGCATGATATGAGGTATAGCCTGGTAGTGCTGGGGTGCTCTCTGGAGCCTTGAACCAGGTTTCTGTCCCTGCACAGATATCGATGTTCTCCATACTGAGGAGAGCTTTGAGTGCGTGCATCTTGAGGTTAAGACTTCTGACGTTTAGCAGCATTACCCTTAGTTTCTTGTTCCTTGTGCTGTCTATGGGGTGGGTTTGACTTTTGAGCCTTGCCTAAAAAGGCACTATGGGGTGGCAAGAGCCTTTGCCAATATCCAAAAGCCCAGTGGTGACAGGTGCAAGCCGTCCCTAGCAAAGCAACGTGGCTTGTCGAGCATGTCATCCCAGGCTGACAGACACTGGATCCCCTTTGAATGACACCAACATTTTAGCCAATTGTTAAAATCGATCATTTTGTCTTTGTACTGTGGCATCATTCTAGGTGAGGGTAAGATTCTGCTCAAGGTCAGGGTCATACCAGCCTGGGCTACATGATCAGAGAGCTCCTCTATGTCTCTTTTCATGTAGTCCAGGGAGGTACGTCTCAGGCCATTCACACCAGCATGTACAATGACTGAGTCATTTTTGTATTTGCTTTGGAGTGACCTGAGTGCTTGCGTTATGTGTCAGATCCTAGCACCCGACAGGCAGCTCACTGTGACCTTCTCTTTATTCAGCCTGGTGAGCGGGACGTCAGTGTGTCTGACAATAGAGTCACCTATAACAAGAGTATCAGGTGTGTTATTCAGCCTTAAGGGCTGTGGCTGCTTGGCACACACTGACTTTGTGGGTTATGTTTTGTGTGTGTTTTGTTTTGAGGTAGCATTTGCTTGGATGTCTGCTTTGGAGGTCTCTGTTGCTTAGGTAGATTTTTATTTAGAGCCTCCGAGTATGTTTTTGTGTATTTATGTGTTTGGTTCGCTGATGTGGTGGGACTATGTGATACTGGAATTGTGTTGTGTGAGGTTACCTTCTCCTCCTGACTGGTTACACCAGTTTTGAGATGAGAGAGCTCAGCCTCTAGTCAAGTTATAACAGTGCAGTAAATGACCCCACACAAGAGTGCTAGGCCAAAGACAGATAAAATGCAAGTTTTGAGAAAAAAACGATTTTAAAAATAAGTGCAAACAGGAAATTCAGTAAACAGCTCTAGGTTGTGCTCTAAATACAGTTACTAATGCAGAAATCAAATTTAACAAGCCAGAAAATGCTCAAAATAGATGGCTATGCAGAAAAACTTAGCAAATAAAAATACTTAAAGTCTCAAAAGTGGCTCCTTTCTTCTCTCAGCGTTTTCTCATCTTGGTGGGTGCTTCACCAACAGCCAACAAGCCTGAAAAGATGCCAAGACCACGAGGCAACCAGGTTTTAAGAGAGGAAGATGAAGGAGTTTTGGAATTGACCCAGAATGGCCAATAAAACTACAGTTTCAAGTCAGTAACCACTCCCACAGGGGCAGGCAGGCTGCTCAATGTTTTTCACTGCCACTGATCAACAGAAAGACTTTCCTTTAGCCCAAGCAAAAAATGGCCTCACAGAAACTTACAAACAGTTCAAGAACAGCAAGCCTGTAACTGAACTTTTTTAAATCTCAGAAAAGTGGGAAAAAAGCAAGATTTTATTTGTTTTTGTTTTTTCAGAGAGAGATAGCAGAGGTTAACAAGTATCAACAAGTTATAACAGTGCAGTAAATGACCCCACACAAGAGTGCCAGGCCAAAGACAGATAAAATGCAAGTTTTGAGAAATAAACGATTTTAAAAATAAGTGCAAACAGGAAATTAAGTAAACAGTTCTAGGTTGTGCTCTAAATACAGTTACTAATGCAGAAATCAAATTTAAGAAGCCAGAAAATGCTCAAAATAGGCGGCTATGCAGAAAAACTTAGCAAATAAACAGAGGAAAAATACTTAAAGTCTCAAAAGTGGCTCCTTTCTTCTCTCAGCGTTTTCTCCTCTTGGTGGGTGCTTCACCAACAGCCAACAAGCCTGTAATATTTACAAATATTGTTTGAAAAGTATCATATGGGTTTTAATATACTTTCATTTATGCATACCTTATTTTACAAGCTGATTTAGTATAATCCCACATAATTTAAGAAGGAGCAAGTTAAGTGAGGGGGAACTAAATGCTACTGTTATACCATGCTTTTGCATTATTATACCTTTACTATTAGTAAGATAATAGACTGGAATATATCATTTGTATACTTATTTGTTTATTAACTATGAAATAGACCTGAGATAATTATCCTTTTTATGTGTGAGCTAGGTAAATGACAATACAATTTACAACGGTTGTAATTTCAGACATTCAACATATTAGGTGTCTGGGTGTGACTTATGGTAATTTCCTTATAAAGTAGTAAAACAATGTGACATTTCATTAAGCAATATTTATACATTAGGAACAACAGAATACATCAAAAGACAGGATATTCAGCAGGACAGCATTTAGCTGTATCTGAACAGGCTAACACCTGCAGTCAGAATTATACTGCATACTGTGCTATATAATTGAAATCATAATGAAATTCATTGAGGAGGGAACTTAAAACAAAGACAGAAATGGGAGGAGACTTGGAGGTAGGAAAGGAAATGGTTAGGGGAAAATGTATTAAACTGATAAATAACAGCTTATGAAGCAGTGGCAGGGGATTACAAGTCACCATGCATTGTTCACCAATGATTATATTTTGATGTTGCTTTGGACAGTAAATGCTCCAACAAATATTATATTTAAGGATTTGTAGTAAAATATTCTTAGTCTGTAAGGAAGTATATCCCCAATACTGTACTGGAGGGTAACTTAGACAGAGTTCTGCCTTATAACTTGGGAGGGTAATAAATAAGGTTACTCAAGTACAACACATTTGTTTCTAAATGACCTGAGGTTGTACTGACAGGATAGAGTCTTACAGCACGGGGAGAGCAGTTTGCAACCTGTAGTTTGTCTATTAGTAGATTTAGTAAGCAAGCAAACCAGAGCTCCATAAGCATCAAATTGGTCCTGTTTTTCATTACACAGTACTGCCCAAAAAGGTTAAAAAGACTGACGAACACACCGAAAATAGCTGCAGCAATTTTAGGATACTAGGGTTTATAGCACCTTCCATTGAGAGGAAAACAAGGTGAAGGGTATTTTCATGCTTGGGTAAGACAATATTCTTGCTTTCTGCCATCCCGGGTCCCAATAATAGTAAACAGGTTACTTTGAAGGCAACCGTTAGATGGTTTAGGTCTTTTTCAAAAACAAACCAGGAGCATGAGATGGAAAAGGAAATGATAGGTCTAACCAGACCACCAAATACTTAAGGCATCCAGTTGGGATAGGAGTTATAGTTTTGCTAAGTCTTTGGTGCTAGTTACTACAGCATTATCTAAGCTTTTGCCATATTTTTACACTGCTTCATGCTTTCTTTTTTTAATTATATTAGTTGATTATTGACATTAATTTATATCATCATAATTAAATTTTAGCAATTTAACCAATTTGTTTCAAAATAAAACTACAAAACAAAACACAGTCAACAATATACATTACTTACATTGCATGCACATAGGCTATCACACTTAGATATAGTTTGCTAATTAAGTAAGATATTATTTCAGAATGCTTAAAGGTATGAAGGCATACAATCCATAAATTAATTTACCTAAAGAATCTGTAGTGTCTGTCAGTTGTTGTACTTTGGACCACAGCTTTATGCTTTGAAATGAGTGTAACACCCATATAAAGTCAAGTTGCATGGAGTCTTTTAATGAAGACTTGCTCTAAACAGAACCAGGTCATCAGTATACAAAACTACATTAAGGTTGTCTAGCTGATTTGTTGTTTATAGGTCAACTGCTCTTACTGGCAATTTAACACTAGCCAATTTTTCTTCAATGGTGAGAATGAAACCTTGTACTTTGTATCTGTGAGGTAAAGACCTTAAGCATTAAGCCAACTCCCAATTTTAATGTTGTTGTCTTTTGGCTTTTCCTGGTTAGGGGTCACCACAGTGGAACTCTGATCTGCTAATGATTGGCAGTAGATTTTTACAAATGCTGAGGTGCCAGCTCGACATTCAACCTTCAACGAAGGCACGCCCATTTACGCATGTCTTTTGAACACCCACCCAACTGCGGGGAGAACATGCAGACTCCACACAGAAGGCACTCCCTGCACTCCAGCCGAGAATCAAATGGGAGAACCTCTTGCTGTGAGGCAACAATGCTACCGCTGCACCACCACGGAAGTTCCAACCCCCAATTTTAATAAACAATGAAAACAGTTGTAGGTCAAGGATGGACCATTGGGGAATACCGGCAGTAAAAGACCCCGGCTTTGACTGGCATTAAATAATCTTTACTCCAGCCATTCTATTAAAACATAGTCAAACCACTGTATGGGTTCTTCACCAAAAGCTACAGAGCATAGTTATCTAAGAGGGAGGGAGTAATTTACGATGTCCAACGCCATTTTGAAACCTACATAAAATAGCTCCAGATATTTTCTGAGAAACATTTTTTTTGTAAGGAATTAATTAGTAATCGCCTAGAGGGCAATAATAGTGTTACGGCATTTGAGACATACACTCTAGGATGCAGAGACGATGTTATACTTTTCTATGTGCTCTACAATTTGCCTGCACATCAGCCTCCCACATATGGGAAGTGCCGAGATGTGCCTCAGATTGTCAAGGAGGCAGCACTACATCTGGGTAGTGTACAATGGTGGCTATTTTCAGTAAGTTACCACACTACCACTGATGACTGATAGATTGTATCAGTGTGTTAGCAGAGAAACAATACAGTCTGCAGATATACACTGAGGACCTGGATTAAGGTTGTGCAGGCTAGTGGGCCATTTATTTGGTATGTTCTGCAATAATTTAAGAATAGCAGTTCTACATTTTGTTTTAAAGTGAATACTTAGAAGTAAGACATTGCACATAGAATGGATGTACATATTTATTCTTTGTTGACCAGGTTAGTCTCATTAGGCTAGTGACTGCTCTTCAGGGGAGACCCTTCTGCTAGAAGTGGTAATTTGAGCAGGGTGTTGGGGAAATTCACCTACTCTTTTTAATAGGTGCCACAGGAAATTTTACATCCACTTGAGCTACCACCAAATCAAGCAGATGGGACCTCAGTTTAACATCTCACCCAGAAGACAACACACTCAGGATTGAAGCATCAGCAACCCAATCTTCTATAAAGGGAATAGAACCTACAGCCTTCTGGTTTTCCAGCACCAAAGGCACTTGCTTCCTATTGAGCCACCGGCGCTGCTAATACTGGGATTATCAATAACAAAACAGGACTGCTGCCTTTTCACCCAAATGTGTCTTTTCCTAAGGAAACATGAAAGTTTGCAGGACAACCACTAAGCTCAAACAATACAAATGACTAATTTTCACATTATAAGAAAATAGTCTCTGTTGTCAAATTTTAGTTGCTTATGATATTATATGTCACATTAAGATACTTATAATACCTTAGTTTAACACAATATTTGTAGACAAAGTTCCAAAACATTTTTCACCTTAAATAAAATATTAGGACATTTGCCATTTTTATGGAAAGAAGAACAAGTGGTAGCCTAGAAAGAAATTTAGGATATTTTTTTTTTTGGTAAATCAGAAGACATGGGGCATTGTTAACTCTACCCAGAGCATACTTAACTTCAGTCTAAAATGTTAGTAGCTATGTAAAAAGTGGCTTATTTTTCAAATAGTCATTTTTGTTTTTTTGTTTTTTTTTTTTTTTGCCTAGACAACTATTGTGATTGCGAGAAAATACATAATATAGTGCAGACTCACTTAGTTGTGTTACAGTTCTTGTCATATAACTGCACTCCATGAATACAGACTTTCATGAGCCAGTGGTTTTGCAGCAGATGCCATGCTGTTCAGAAATAGTTAAATTATTTCCCGAAGAATACTGTGGATTTTTGTGTTGAGCTTGGGGCTGTTGTCATGCAAAATTGCACTCATATTAAAGGGCTTATTTTTAGCTGACACATATTAATTTGTTTGTTCATTCATTCATTCATTCATTCATTCATTCATTCATTCATTCTTTCATTCACCAGTTACCAGCTTTATCCAGTTTGTAATCAAGGAAAAGTTGGATTCTAGTCCAGTTCTCTGTGGATGCAAGGCAGAGAAACTAGTTGTTGATGGGAAGCCAGTTTGTTGAAGGACATGTGCTTTCTCACTCACATATCTACAAGTAATGTGGAGGATCACTGGTTCACCTACAGCATGTCCTTGGGATGTGGGAGGAAGCCAATTCATCTATATATACAACTGCTGAGGCTGTTGTGACACAGGGTCATCACTGCTGTTGTTTTATGCATTGATGATATATTATGTTGCAGCATGCTTTTTCTTCTATAGTGTATGTACTTTCTGCAGCTTGTTAGCCTTCTAAAACCAGCAGTTTCCAGAAATGCAAGCCATGATTGTTATGAAGTGGTGTTCATTAATAAAAGGAAAATTATTAGTGAAACAGTTGATAATATCATCATATCAGTCTTTTCCCCATCCTCAGTCAAATGTCCCATGTAGTGCAATCATAACTGTACAAAGCTGTAATATTCAGTCGTCATTTGAATTTACTAAGCTTAGGATACTTTAGATAATGAACACAGCTGCAGTTACCGTGTCTCATATATAATGAAAATGCATAATGCTTTTTACTGCAGCCTATACTGGTTGTATTATGGATCACAGATGTGCCTTCTCTGGTTGTGTTTGCCAATTTATACACTGATCAGAATTTCTCCTGTAAGAAATTACTAAATCAATAAAACTAGACCAATTTTTATCCATGATAAACTTTGAAATCCACTTTGGCACTCTCCTCCTGTATCCTAGACATACACTGAATCTTCTTCACTGAATAATATTTCCTTTGCATTTTTGTTGTGCTGGTACATTATCAATTACTGTCTGTTACAAAGACTAAGTTTTACCCATGAAGTCCAATCTGGTTGCAATATGCCTACTCAGTTCTGCAGGTGTCTGTCCTGTATGTAGCACAGTACAGAGTTGTTCTATACTGTATTAGAAAAAGTGAAATTTTATTCTGATTCCAGCATGGTACATGGTTTCAACACAAAGAAACATAGAGATACGCATGCATTTTACAAGTAAAAACGGTTTTGTGAATTAAGCAGAAGAAAGGGTTTTTTGCTATAAGTTCAAATACTGTTTGTGTTTCAGCCTTTTAGAAGCCTGCTGGAAAAAAAAAAATTAAACTCTGCCATTTCTATTTTGTATGGTTGCTTGTGAATTGTGGAAATATGGGTTCTTATGTATTATCGCAACCAGATTTCTAACCGATAATACCTAAGTGCCAAGTTCTCATGTGGTGTTCAGGTGTTGAGAAAAGTATTTCATGTTATTGTGTCAATCGCAAACTGTATAAATATTTGCAATGTATCCAGATTTTTAGCAAGTTGTCCTCCCATTATTTTACGTTTCCACCACATTACATGCAGCACCATGTTGAGACAAATGTATCTCAGTGTGACTTAATTGGCAAAGGTTCCCTTCACTTACATCTGAAAGGTGAATGTAAAAGGCTGATCCTGCAGTGGCCATTTTAGGTTTCTCAGACCACTAATTTTTTCCCTGTCTTCCTCTGGTGAAGTCTCTTCAGCCACCATGAACCAGGTTTAGACATCACCTCTGTGACTGTTGGAGGCTCCTACGTGGGCATTGGAGATCCACCTTTGAGTGAGGAATGCTTCTCTGCCTAGCAAGACTAAGATATCTGCTTCCTGTGGTGATATCCCTGACATGAGCTAGGCTAGTTCTGTGGATATTTCTGGTAAAAAGAAGCAGAGAGTTATATGTGGAAGACTTGTTAGGCTTAGCTACGGGCTTAATTCAGGCTAACATTTCACATTCCATTCCTACTGCTAAGCGAAGAACAAATTATTCTGTTTCTGAAGATTCTCAGTGAGATAAATTGGAAAAGTAATTGGAAGGAACAATTTCAGTTATTTCTCCTTAAGCAACAGATTCTGATCCTGAAGAGAGTATGTCTTCTGATGTTTCTTATGAAGATGTTTTCTTTTCTGAAATCATCTCTAGAATAAATTTTTTTTTTCCAGTGAGAATAAAATGAAGTTCCAGTTTATATGAAAAAATATTATGATTTATTACAACTGGAATGTCCTCAGCCTTCTGCTGTTCTTCCTGTTCTTTCAGCTTTGAAGGATGCTTTTATTACAGATTGGAACATGACTGATGGCCAGCCTGCAACCCTTAAGAAGGTGGATAGCTCTGAGCTCTGCTCAGCTGCTTCAGTCCTATTCCTCACATCATCCCCTCTAATCCCTTCTCTGATAACCTCTAGAACAAAGAATTTGAAACCTGAGCAGAGGTGGATCATTAAACGTAATGCAGATACACCACCAGGTATAAATGCAGCAGTATCACTGCAACCATTCTTAAAAGCTAGAGCACTCAGTCATTAACCCACATATGCACAGCACTTTAAAATGTGTAGACAAATGTGAATACATTTTTTTAAAAGTTTTTAATAAACAAGGTTGTAAATTAAGTATTAGATGTTTTTTAGTAGCAAAGTGTAAGGGACACTTTAAATGCCCTAATTGTTGTCAATTACTTGTTAATTGATTTTAACTGTATAAAGAATGTGCTTTAGTTGTTTAAAGTTGTCTGAGGAAGCAGTTATAAAGACTGTGAAAGCGCTTACGTTTTGTTATTTTAAATAAAGCATTTATATCCAGCCGTGGTTGATAAGATTCTATTTATTTTGTTTTGGTGTTTTGTAAAAAAAAAACTGCTTTGGCAGAGAAATCAATGTTATCTGAATCCAAGTCTCCAATTTTCCCTTCCAACTCCAATATAGTCTGTAACAACAGATGGCTTTGTTTGGAGGAGGGACCTGTGTATTTGGGATAAAAGTGCCTGGTCTTTGGAGAAAAAGGCAGTCCAAAACATATAAACATCAAATAGATGGTAGCAGTAATAAATGGCTCTTACAAAGATAATGAATAATGGAATAAACCATGGAGTGAGGAACCATAAAACAAACACCTTTAATTAAAAATAAAACACGTGTTAGCTTCCATGGTTTATTCTGTTATTCATTATTTTTGTAATCGTTTACTATTTATTTTTAAAGGAATATTAACTCTCATTGGCATATTTCTGCTAATAAATGAATCTTATGTAACCAAAATAATGAACGAGACCACACACACACACACACACACACACACACACACACACACACACAGTCTAAAACCCCACAAAAACAATATTATTGAAGCAGGTGGAGGAGTTCTTATTTCCGACATTGATACTAAAATGCTGTTTTGACAGTTTTTTTATTTCCACTTAAGAACGGTAGATGCTTGAGTATAACAAGGAGGAAGATGCCCTTCCTCAGGAAACACACAAAAAGTGTTTTCTTCGTTACCAAAGAAAAAGGGAAGAGTTTATTCT
Organism: Protopterus annectens; assembly: GCF_019279795.1. NCBI lineage: Eukaryota > Metazoa > Chordata > Ceratodontiformes > Protopteridae > Protopterus > Protopterus annectens. The sequence goes on along the minus strand of NC_056751.1, from coordinate 161,040,239 downwards.
CATGTGTCATAGTTTACAGTTCAGAGCCAGTGATCTTTTATTACAAATGGTCTAACAACACTTCCAAGGTGCAAATTCAAGGGCATTAGTGTTATTCCCATCATTCACATCAGACTCCTATACATTTTAAGAATAAAGACATGCTCTGTTGTTTTATTCTGTTGAAACTTCTAATACAGGATGTAAAAGATAAAAAGTTTAAATGTGCAGTAGCTCAACTGACTTGAAAATGCAAACAAAACAAAAATACAGAAATGAACAGATTGGCATATACTCCTCAATTTTTTTTTACAAAAATATGCAGACATGCAATAAGTAATAAGTGGGCAAAGTATATGAAAAGTTGCATATTTATAACATTAACATAGTATATTATACATTATCACACACCAATGCCTTTAAACATCATAGGACTGGGTAGAACACCACTGTGTCTTCTCTTGTGCAGATAACTACTGACGTTTATAATGAGTGAAGAGATATTTGTAGCAAGGTGACAGAGATATTACTTAAGTAAACAAGCTAGGTGTTTTCTATCCTCCAAAATTTTGGAAAGAATGATGTTAGATATTGACAACCACATGACACTACCAGGATACAGTTTGAATATGTCAGGGTGGGAAAACAGATGGAGGTCTACTGTCAACATCATGAATGATTAGGTTACACTTGGACATTTGTACAGAAGGGAGACATCAGTGAGATGTGCTAAAAGGCAAATATGACCACACTACTGTTCCAGTGTAAATCAGCCACCAAAACTGGACCACAAAAGTCACAACAGTGGAATCACAAGTACATGTGCTTTCACTAGTGACCCTAATGCCAAAAAACTCCTCCAGAGTTTACCTGTTGTTAGTTGTTGTAAACAAAGGTTTGTCACATTATTATTATTATTATTATTATTATTATTATTATTATTATTATTATTATTATTATTACCAATTATTATTATTATGTTGCTCCATAATCTATGCTGCTTGAACACCTGGTGCCATTATCTGTAAACTACAAGAAAACAAAAGTACTAGTAACTACAAGTACAGGAAGGGAAAATCTGCTTCCTATGCACTCTTCCCTTGCGGCAAATAACCTGTTTTCAAGAAAGCTGTGCATTTCTCAACCAATGAACAACACTGTCACCAAGGAGAATGTGTGCTGCCAGTAGTTTATATTGGGTAAAGGGAGAGTCCCTAACAGAGGCAGGGGCAAGAACGAACACATTCTGCAAAGTCTGGGGAAAGACAAGAATGAATGCATGCTGCAAAGTCTGGACAAAAAAAAACTGTTGCATGATTTTTGTTTCAGGTTACTTTAGCAGAACACAAGCAAATAAATAGCAGCACCAGTCAGAAGCCAAATAAAGTGAAGGCAAGCAGGGGTTGAAGGGGCTTTCAGCAGACATGACAATGAGAAAACAGTTTAGTGACAGTAAACAACCACAGCAGGTGGCAGCTTCATAAGTAAACATATATAAATAAATAAATAGCATAGTTAAATAGAAAAGAATCCGTAGCTAAGGCCATGGTGGTGCAGCGGTTAGCATTGTTGCCTCACAGCAAGAAGTTCTCCCGTTCGATTCTCAGCTGGAGTGCCTTCTGTGTGGAGTCTGCATGTCCTCCCTGCGGTCAAGTGACATTAAAGACATGCAGGTAGGTGCATGCATGAATGGATGTGTCTTCTTTGAAGGTTGGGCGTCAGGCTGGCAACTCAGCACCGTAAAAATCCACTGCCAATCATTAGTGGATCGGAGTTCCACTGTGGCGACCCCTAACTGGGAAAAGCCGAAAGACATTACTAGCTATAGCTGACCTTGAGTCTTCTCACATATGCCACTGAGATCAGGTTCAACTTTTGAAGCAGGAATCTTCAATTCTATACAGCAAGCTGGGTTTGTTTCTTATAATGACTAGAAAAAAAGGACACGTATTTATACTTTTAAACACAAGATGAAGTTTGCAACTTGCGTCATTGAGGACAATATTTTTCTAGAGTGGAAGACTTTAGGCCTTGGAGTAATGTCAGAATCATGGCAGTCAGACAGAATATTAACTATAACCTCCTAGGTATCTGGCAACAAACTACAGACATTTTGAGTGAATGTGCAGATCAGAAGATTGCAAATGGATATTTGCCTGAAACAGGATTTCATATAAGAGCAAGCCCCATCCAAAGTGGGAAGGTTCAACAACAACATCCCATTTTGAACATCCCCGAGGTTATAGTTAGTCAGAGAAGAGGCAAATACCATTTTTTTCATAAAACTGAAATATTTGCCTTTTTCCTTTCTTTGCAGTATTGAAATGTCAAAGTAAAATTTCAGAAATACCATGCCTAATTTTGTCTTTGAGCATTTATGCCTTAGAAAAGCTGTGTGTACCATTGCATAGTCATTGTGTGTATGAAGTAGGAAGCTCAGATGTATAAAACCTGCTTAACCTACTATGGGTACTATGAGAACATGAACACAATAATGCATGCAATATGTCATATATCTAGTTTTTATTTTACTTATCCATCACCTGGCAGGTTTCTTTCTAAAAAAGGTACTTCTTTGCAAGATACAAAAATGAAAATGTATATATATATATATATATATATATATATATATATATATATATATATATTGGGGACTTATATGAATTAGACTCAGATGAAAAAGTACACAGTTGAAATTATGTATTAGTCACCAAATATATCTTCTGCAAGATCTACAAGTACGTTAATAATTTGTTTGGCAGCTTTACCTATGATACCTTTAAATATCATCTAAAGTAAACCTGCATCCATTGCATATGTGTTTTATGGTTGTTACATTCTCCATGTATTAGATATCTAATATTTAAAGGATCAAAATGTATTATCTTAACAGAATGAATTCAACTTCTATTTCCTCACTTATGTGAAGACAAAACAGTGGTGCAGAATGAAATCTATTCAAATGTAAGTGGTCACACATTAGAGATGTAAGTTTCTTGTAAGCATACTGTATCAGACTATTTCACTTTTAAGGGATACATAATCTTACAAATATTAGATGTGGCAAGAATGGCTTGTAATTGATGTATGTTTATAGGAATGTCAGACTTACCTTTAGTTATTTATTACTTGTTGATAACTGATGAGCTACGGATAAAAGTTTCGCTAAAGATTATAACAGTGAAAAAGATGTGGGTCCACTTCACATGACTAAATCTCAAAATACTGAATTTCATTTGACTGAGACCACAATACACAATTTTCAAAATACTGAAAACTCATATGACTGAATCTCATTATACTGAAAACTTACAATCCTGAATTTCAAAATACTGAATTTTAAGCCATAGATGTTGTGTGTTTCCCTTCACCTGTGACTTGCTTGTGATAAAAAAAATTACTGTAACTTAAAGTGCCTGCTGTCAGAATACCAATAGTAGCGTAGAAAGTAGTGTTGTAGTGTTTCTAAATGTGGGTATGTCTCTTTACATTTTTATGGGAAGTATCTAAAGTAATACGGTGGATGTTTCATGTGCTCCCGGCAGTAGTGGCTGTGTGCACAATGCTGTAAGGTAAGTAAAAGGTATATGCCCTTTTCCCCACTGTAGTGTGATCCTGGAGTTAGTATGTATATAGTTGGGGAGAGTGGGGGTGGGGGGTGGCTCCCCCAGATAATTTGGTTTTATATCGTCCAGTTTCTGTTAAGAGGGTAAGTAAGTAATTTTTAAGTTTTGAAAAGAGTTGGTCGTTGGTGTTGTAAGTGTGCATGTCTATAGCTTTAAATTCAGTATTTTGAAATTCAGGATTGTAAGCTTTTAGTATAATCAGATTCAGTCAAATGAGTTTTCAGTATTTTGAAAATTAGGTATTATGGTCTCAGTCAAATGAAAGTTGGTATTTTGAGATTCAGTTATGTGAAGTAGACCCAAAAGATATACATTATAGCAATGAGAATGCTTGAACTATTATTAAAAAATAGTATTGAGTACACAACAGAATACAAGCCAGTCATGCAGAGAATGGTAAAACAAATTAATTAGTGCTAAAAACAACATATGGTATTCCTAACAAAGTGCTAATATGAATCTAAGACAATACTATAGTAAGATAAAAATAAGTACAATTATGTTATATATTCAGCTAGATGAAAGAGTTTTTGAAAACATAAGAAAGATTAAATGTATTTATTTATTTATTGACAGTTGTTATCTGGGAAAGTCCACTGGGTCAGAAAACCAATTTTCAGTGGAGGACCATGGAGAAAAGCTCCACTATATAGATTAGACTCTAAGTATCAAAAACATATTAGTACAATTATAAGACAGACTAATGCAATTTGATTACGTTTAGTAACTTACATTCAGACCTTTGAAAGACACTTTTTGTGTAGTATATATAATACTATCAAAATTTATCAAACATTGTATGATTAGGACATTCAAGATCTAGTTTGATAGAGCTCAAGAGAACAAAAGAAAAATAAGTTGAAACAGTAGGATAGTTACTAAAAGGAGAAATAAACTTGAAACATTTAGTTATTAAAAATTTGAGAAAGAGAAAATAACTCAAATATTATCTGGAGCAGAGGCACAATAGAGGACAAAAAACTGGGTTGTGTTTAGGTGGCTTATAGTTTTTGGTACAGGGCAGCCAGGAAAACGAAGTCTAGGAAATAGGCTTTACATATAAGAAGGTAGGTATTCAAGTTAATAAATATTACATAAATGATACAGTGCCCTCCACACAAAGCAGTTGCAGGAATATACATTCAGATAGTGAGACTTGAGTTGTTATCTATGGAAATAGGCTAGTACTGATATAAGGAGGTCTGTGGTTTAATTTATCGGCAGAGTCTTAAAGCTTTACACAAGAATTTACTTTAGGCTATATGGATTATGATTTCAGAGTTCTAGGAGGAACATTACAGAAAAAATCAGCCAGGTCAGGGGACAGTGATTTGTGAATGTTTTTGTAAAAAGAAGTGGTAGATATGCAAAGTTTTTGAGATGTTTAGTCAGCTTATTAATTTTATACAACAATTGTGATGGATATTAGTCCTAGAGTCAAGAGTGAAGTGTGCAACTTAATTGTAAGCTTTTTCTGTGGAAAATAGTACAATCTGTACCAAGTCTAAGTTTTCATGTAATACGTACATGCATACATACATCATATATGAAGGGATAGGTTAACTGACATTGTCTACAGCAACTATAGATTTAGCACTCAGTAGAAAAAACACAGATACCACTTGTACAAGATTCAAAAATCATGGTCCATGTAGACCCAGAAATATTGTCTAAATTGTGCAGAATATGTGTGCCACAGGGCATGCTCACCCAATGCAATGTAAATATAGTATGGCATGCAGAGACCAACAATTTTAATGTCATGTCTTTGTGTAATAACACCCACGATATGTGCCACAAAAATAACTTTGATATAATGAGAGCACAATGAGTGTTGTGTTGTGTCCCATTACATATGACAGTGCAGTGCTATGTTGTGTCCCATTTCATATGACGGTGCAGTGCTGTGTAGTGTCCCATTACATGTGATGGTACAGTGCTATATTTGTGTTCCATTGCATATGACAGTGCAGTACTGTGCTGTGTCCCATTACATATGACTGTGCAGTGCTGTGCTGTGTTGTGTCCCACTGCAGTGTAAACAACAGCTTCTTCTTTAGATAGACTAAGTAAACAGAAAGGTTGTGTTATGTACTGTGAAGTACATTACTTACATATGTATGTATATATATAATATATATATATATATATATATATATATATATATATATATATATATATATATTGTAGAATATGAACAGCCAAAGCATGTGTTTGAGGGAATTGAGTATGTGACAGTCTGCATGTATTAAGATGTACTGTGTACTATGAACTTTGAATGAACTGTGAGTAGTGGAAAATTACTGAAAAACAAGAGTCTGCTTAAAAGCAGGAAACGTGCCTTTTATGGAAGTGTATCTGATTTTCTTTCTCTGCCTAGTGATATTATGATGTAAACTGCTTTATGCCTATGGGTAAACCTTTGATTGGTTCATTATCTTGTATAATGGTCTGATTGGTTCATTTTATATTTTTGTATGGTCAGCAATATTAACACTGTATAAGCTTGTGCATTCCTTTGTTCTGGGAGTCTCCCTGGTGCTTTCCATGAGGCTCCCACATGTGTGTACTGTAGTTAATAAATACTACTGAAAGAGAGAAAGAACTGTATTTGTCTTCATTCTCAAGGTAGTGTGTAACCTAACAATTGGTGCCGTGACTCGGATCCGAATTGAAAACAAGCTGCAGCAGTCAGTAATCGAATGAAACACTGCTAACAAAAGGCCCATGACAGATTTTTCTGTCTCTGCAGTGTTTCTTTCATTTTCTGTATCTGTCTGTCTTACAGATTTGATATTATTGACTACGCAGAAATAACATTATTTCTCTCATTCAGTCGTTTCAAGGTAAGTGGCATCCATTTCTTTTCTGCTATTGATTGCGCAGTATGAGTGTGGGTTAAAATGAAAAACGGTGACATAAGAGTGAAAGGAGATACGAGAGTGAAAAAAAACGACGTTTTACACAACGTCCAAGCTAAATCTGTAAAGTACAGTACAGCTTTATGTATGACAATGGGAGTGAGTGTGGGGACCATAAAAGAGCCAGTAAGAGGTACACCAGCTGGTTATATGTTTTTTCGTGTGTCCCAGGACAGTTGCATGTTTTTACATCAGTGGATCACCCTTACTAAAAACAATGGTGATCTCACCTTCCCAGAAAACGGTAGCTTTAACAAAAATATTCTGACAAATTTGCAGGGAAAATTGAGAAAAAAGGGAAGAAAAATACCAGAGTTATGTTGGACAGCCTTCAATGACTGGATGTCAGAGGCAAAGAAAAGGAAAAAGGATTTGGTAATTAGTAGTCTCAAAGATAATCACAAGAAATTAAAAGAGCAATTAAAAGAACTACAACATACTGCGAGTAATTTAGATGTAGCAAATGGTACTCGACTAAAGGAACCGCCCATTAAAGGGTTATATCTGGTAAAGGGATTAAGTGAACTACAGATACTTGAATCATCTGAAGATGATAATCCTTGGTTTCCCCCACCCCTTACTGCTCCACCACAGTATCAGCCTCCACTGGTGCCTCCGCCGGTTCAGGCAGAAATTCCACGACTGGGAGTGGAAGTCAGCGAGGAAGTGGGCAAGCTAGTATTGAGGGCACAGACCAGACAGTGGGTGGACAGTATGGTGAGCTGGGCACAGAGGAAAAGGGTAAGCAAAAAAAATAGCAACTCATAGTCAGGGTATAAAGAAGTCAAAGGCTCAAATGTATTTCAGATACAGGCCCCCGTACATGAAAAAAGGGAGGCCACATTTACATCGGAGGAAGCATTTTGGCCAGTTTCCTGCCATAATAGATGAAGATGATGGCTATTTTGGCCCTGATAAGTTTAACCCTGATTCAGATTCTGAGTCATCAGAGGATGGTAAATGTTTCCCTTGAGAGAAGTTCCAACCCTGCGCATGCCAAGAATGCGCAAGAACCTGTAACTGTAGTAGTACCAAGGGCATGGTCAGCAGTTGACTTTAAAGCTATTACTAAGTCACTCCCACCCATCCATACAAACCCAGCAAAGTTCCAGCGTGTATTGGCAGGACATATTTGCCTGCAAAATCCTACCATAGAAGAGGTTAGAGCAGTCCTTCAATACTCCATCCCAGCTGATTTAATAAAACAAATCTGGGATCATGCTAATGTTCTAACCCAATACCAAAGCACAATACACAAGGGGAGAATGGGTTTGAGGCAGTCAGGTAACATATCGTCGATGCTATCACCGTAATAGTCCCGCCTACTCCTAATTGGTCAAAAATTAAATCAGTCATACAGAAAGAAGATGAGCCTATCTTCTTTCTGTATATTATATAGCGAATATTTAAATTGGCTCACTGAAGCCTTTGGGGCTTATTCTGGGTACCCAGAGCCCACCGAAGGACCGGCACAGAGTGGATTGTCGGCTGCTTTCATAGATGGGTTATGCTCCCAGGTGAGGGATAAGTTAAAAAAAGTGTGCTTAAACTGGCCTAGTTTAGGATTACATGAGTTAGTCCAACAGGTGCAATACCTATCTGACCACTTGGCTAAAGAAAAGAAGGACTTACAGGAAAATAAAAGCACAAATTCAAATGTGTAATGCTTTTGGCCAGCCACCTGGTCAGCGACGTAGAGGATGAGGACAAGAAAGAGAAAGGGGTGGACGCCAAGGGGCAGGAAATCGAAATAGGCAAAACTGGCAGAAAACACAGTCAGCCCCACCCCAGAATTATAGTAATCAGACAGAGTGTTTCAACTGTGGCCAAACAGGCCACTGGAAAAATAAATGTCCGTATTTAGCTGAACAACCTGCCCCACCCACTGATACATTGCATCAGTGGAATTCTAATTGGACACCGTCCAATCAACAGCAACCACAATGAAGGTTCCCTGAACAGAAACAGCAGCAGTTGTGCCCTTTTATTCCTGTGGATCAGGATGGGCCACGTGTTATGTTACTGATTAAAAATAAACCATAACCATTTTTGATTGATACCGGAGCAACTAAATCTATGCTAGCTGGAAAAGCAGCAATGAAAGTTCCCCTCTCCGACAAAATAACTAGAGAGGTGGGTGTCTCTGGTATACCTATTGAGTATTCTGAAACTGTTCCGGTCCCAGTAACTTTGGGACCCCTACAAGATAACCATGCATTTTTAGTAGGACCCTCAGCACCTTTAAATCTATTAGGGAGAGATTTGCTTTGCAAAATGGGGGCCACCATCATTTGCACAGCTGATGGAGTTTATTTACAAGTACCATCAGATCAACAGCATAGTACCCTGGCATCCTTGGATGAAACAATTACTTTGCAAACCGTATGTATGCAACCTGGCCTCGATAAAAGCAGGTGTTTACATTCCCTGCCCTTTCACCTATGGACTACTCATGATAATGATGTGGGTTTTTTAACTTCAGCTACTCCCGTAAAAATAACTCTAAAACCAGGAGCAAAGTTGCCGCGAGTACCACAGTGCTCCTTGACAGCAGAACGTATATTGGGGATTGCCCCTGTCATTTCTGCACTGGAACAGCAAGGAATTATAGTGCTAACCACAAGCCCATGTAATACCCAATATTACCTGTAAAAATAACTGTCAAGCAAGCTTACAGATTTGTGCAGGATTTGCGAGAAGTCAATAAAGCTGTTTTGCTTGTTTTCCCAATTGTACCAAATCCAGCTACTATTCTGAGCTGTATCCCACCTACCACACAATGTTTTACAGTCATAGATATTTCATCAGCCTTTTTCTCTATTCCAGTACATCCTGATAGTATTTGTTTGCATTTACCTATAAAGGTCAGCAGTATACTTGGACTTGCTTGCCCCAGGAATACGTAGAGTCCCCAACCTTATTTTCTAGAGAGATACACAGACAGCTACAGGATCTGCAACTACCATCACGTTCAGTTCTTGTCCAATATGTGGACGATATTCTTATAGCTTCACCAGACAGTAAATCATGTATGGAGGATTCCTTTTTAGTTACATGAGGGTTTAAAGTAAATAAATCAAAATTACTATTTTGTCAGGAAAAGGTGCAGTATTTGGGACATATAATTGCAATGGGTTCCCATCAAATACTCTCAAATCGCATAACTTCTATTCAAAGTGCCCCTCACCCTGTAACCCAGAGGCAGCTTCGAGGATTCCTTGGCCTAGCAGGATACTGCAGACAGTGGGTACTTAATTTTTTGGAGATTTTGGCCCCCTTGTTGCAACTCCTAAAAAAAAGATGTTATGGAACCTTTACTCTGGATGTCAAAGCATAAAGAGGCTTTCAGGCTATTAAAACAGCCTTGGTAAATCCTCCTGACTTAGGGTTGCCAGATTATTCCAAACCTTTTGTTTTCTTTTGCTGTGAGCAAAACAAAACTGCCTTGGGTCTCTTAGCCCAGCAACGCACTGGAGGCTACCGGCCTATTGCTTACTACAGCACTCGGCTGGATCTGGTTGCCTCTGGTTACCCAGCCTGTTTACGGGCTGTGGCAGCTGCCGCTGTCTTGGTTGATATGGCAGCCCCACTAACCCTGGGACATGATACTATACTAGCAGTTCCACATGCAGTTCAAGGGTTACTTTTAAAAACAAAAACACAGTATTTTTCAAATGCACACCTCACCAAGTATAAATTAAGCTTAATAAATAATCCCGTCCTACAAGTCATACGCTGCCCACCACTGAACCCTGCCTCCTTAATACCAACTTCAGATGAGGGTGAACCACATGATTGTGTACTTGTAGTTAATTCTCCTAGGTTGAATTTGTATGACACTCCTTTGCAAAATCCTGATTTAGTTATTTTTGTTGATGGATCCTGCTTACAAACAAACTCTGGTAAATTCCAAGCTGCTTGGTGAGTTTGTACTCTGACTGAAGTTTTAAGATCAGCACGATTACCCCCAGGCACCTCTGCACAGGCTGCGGAACTAGTGGCATTATCGAATGCATGCAAAATAGCTAAGGACAAGTCTGTTACTATATATACTGACTCCCGTTATGACCATGGTGTTGTTCATGATTTTGGTATATTGTGAAAGGAAACAGGGTTTTTAACTTCTTCTGAGGCACCTGTTAAAAACCATATATGTATCAAAAACTTGCTACAAGACTTATTATTACCTTCTGAAATTGCTGTTGTTAAATGTGCAGCCCATCAATCCAATGACTCCTTTGAAACTAAGGGCAATAATTTAGCTGACTGGGCTGCTAAACAGTCTGCTCTCTCACAAACTGTTCAGGGACATTTTCTGCAGCCTCTGCAACAAATGGTTACTTTTGATACTACAGTGTTAAAAGCTTTACAGGATGAAGTACCAGAATAAAAAAAAAAACATGGCTGGCTCAAGGTTGTTTTAAATGCTCTGATCTCATTTGGCAACATTCCGATGGCAGATTGGTCTGCCCAATGTCCATGTTAAATTCTCTTATTAAAGCATATCATTTGCCAGCCCATGTAGGGGTACAAGCATTAATAAAACAAATCCAAAAGGATTGGTTTGCCCCAAGACTTTCTGCTTCTGTGCAACATTCTTTGAGCACGTGCTCCATTTGTTTACAGTATAACATTTCAAAAGGCACTATGGCTCCCACACAACCACTGCCAAAACCATTGGGACCATTCTGTGCTTTGCAATGGATTTTATTAAACTCCCACCTTGTACTCATTTCAAATATGTTTTAACTGTTGTTGATGCTTTCTCTGGGTGGTTAAAAGCCTACCCATGTGTTAAGAATGATGCTATATCAGTTGCTAAGAAACTTTGTTATGAATTGATACCTCGTTTTGGCATTCCCTGTCAAATATATTTGGACCGTGGAATGCATTTTGCTGCTCAGATGATTGATTCATTGTGTAAAATGTTAGGCATTACCTTAAAATTTCATTGTCCATATAGACCACAGGCATCAGGTATTACTGAACGTATGAATCAGACACTAAAAACTAGACTGGCTAAAATTACTACGGAAGCAGGCCTTGCTTGAGTATAGGCCTTACCTCTACCCTTATTCTCTATGAGAGCACAAATACATCCTACTAAGGGACTTTCACCTCATAAAATCCTCATGGGCCACCCTATGTGCATGCCCATGACACCACCACCGCCTTTCTCTGAGTATAATGCATTTGATAATGATATTCTTGTATATTGCACTTCTCTTGTCTCTTTTTTACAGTTTCATCACCGCCAGGTAGCAGTGGCTCAATATATCCCTAATCCTTTCCTGTCTTCCACACTACAACCAAGGGAATTGGGTGTATGTCAAGTCTTTCTCTCAAAAAACAGCACTTCAACTGCGTTAAAAGGGGCCCTTTCTGGTTCTACTGACAACATCATCAGCGGTGCAACTGCAAGGTTCTCCCACTTGGGTTCACATATCACACATCAAAAAGGTCGTGCCATCCAAAAATCAGCAGCCTTTACCTTTTTCAACTCCAGACTCTCCACCTATTGCTACTCGTACTCGAAGCCATACTGTTCCATTACCTGACGATGCCTAATATCTACCCTTTTAAAAAACCCCAACCTCCTGACACTATGCAAACTCAACCACCATTTCCACAAAAATACTGGACAGCTATTTTGGTGGTTATTCTTGTTGTACTGCTATTTTTACTCTGGACATTTTTATTTCCTGCTCCAACAACGCACTCTGCCAAGCGAGCTATTTGGCACTCACCTTTCAACACCTACCTGGCCATTAAACATGTCTATGCCTCCACCTTCAGTGTTTCTAATTGCTGGATCTGTGCATCTCTTCCCACTTCACATGATGGCCTGCCAATGACAGCTAGTCCTTTACCTACTGAAAACTATTCACCTATCCTCTTTAATACTTCTGGGGGATTGTGAAAACGAATACATTCAAATCGAACTGTAGCTCTGACTTTAGCATACTGACAGCAAGGCATTTTATGCCTAAAACAAAAGGGAATAAAGAAAGTCGGCTCAAGTAACGGCACAGGACAGGTCTATGTCCTATTCAGTGTGGTGGGCCTCTGTATCTGCACCATTCAAGAATTATTCAGATTGATGGACCTGTAATATGACTGGAATGATGTTAGGGTCAAAGGAGGTATGGATCTTTGAAAATAGCCCTACAATGACAAATTACTCACAACTCTTACGTATTAAGTTAGAGTTAGATGATGTATTCTCTCAAGTAGTGTTCAATAATAATGTTACCACTAACATGTCCACTATGCTCTTGAAAGAATGGTTGTATTTTATTTGTGGTAGAAAGGCATATAAGTGATTACCAGGGAATTGGTCTGGTAGCTGTTTCATAGGTTATTTAGTTCCAGCTATCCGACAGATATCTGCTTTACCTCAAAAAAAAAATTTGAAACGTTCGAGAAGTCAAGAAGCCTACCAATCTGGTAGGTCAAGTTGATGCTTCATGGATCTATCATCATAATTTAGCTCATGCCGGCACTAAAGGACTATCCCATATGGACTTGGGTGATGATGTCATATCGTGGGCTGGTATAATCCCAGCATACGGAGCAGTGAAATCAATCTGGGAACTGAGAAAGTTGTCTAAATTGCTTGAAATTTTAAGCAACGCTACATTTTCTTCCCTAGAACTAGTGACTGATGAACTGACTGCTATGAGAGCTGTAGTCCTCCAAAATCATTTGGCTCTCAACTTCACCCTAGCGGTGAAAGGGGGAACTTGTGCTTTAATCCAGGAGGGGTGCTGTACATTTATTCCCAACAATCAGCATGAAATTGAAAGCCATCTTGAACTGATTCAAAGAGTTTCTGAACTCTCTGAGGCCAAAGAGGCTGATAGCTCAACATGGGAATGGTTAACCAACCTGTTCTCAGGTTGGGGAGGTGGACTGTTAAAGTTGATTTTATTAATTGCAGTATTAGCAATTGTTGCTTTCCTTGTCTTATTTTTAATGAAAGCACTGATCTTGAAATTAATGTCTTCAAAAACTGTAAAAAAGATGCCTACGTTTTATATGCCTGCAACTATAAATGTAGACGATGACATGACAAAGTTTACCAATGATGAAAAGACCAGCAACATGGTAATGTTAGATTTGGGGCAAATGTATGATAGGTTGAATTGTGATACTTACACAGCATCAAATGGGGGATTGTAGAATATGAATAGCCAAAGCATGTTTTTGAGGGAATTGAGTACGTGACAGTCTGCATCTATTAAGATGTACTGTGTACTATGAACTTTGAATGAACTGTGAGTAGTGGAAAATTACTGAAAAACAAGAGTCTGCTTGAAAGCAGGAAACGTGCCTTTTATGGAAGTGTATCCGATTTTCTTTCTCTGCCTAGAGATATGATGATGTAAACTGCTTTATGCCTACAGGTAAACATTTGATTGGTTCATTGTCTTGTATAATGGTCTGATTGGTTCATTTTATATTTTTGTATGGTCAGCAATATTAACACTATATAAGCTTGTGCATTCCTTTGTTCTGGGAGTCTCCCTGGTGCTTTCCATGAGGCTCCCACATGTGTGTACTGTAGTTAATAAATACCACTGAAAGAGAGAAAGAACTGTATTTGTCTTCATTTTCAAGGTAGTGTGTAACTTAACAATATATATATATATATATATATATATATATATATATATATATATATATATATATATATACCTTACCCTGGAAAAGGTAAAGCTGCAGAATAGTGATGGGTTGTGCCTCTGCATATGATCACAGCTTACCCTATAAGTTTTCTAGGTGAACAACAGGGCTTAGCTGTGCACCAGTAAGTTATACCTAACAATAAAGGAAACCACAGCTTGTCCTATGAGGGTGTGAAGCACACAGGAGAGCTAGCTTGTGTATCATTAATTTATGAGGCTGTATGTTGTCTTCTAAATGTGCAAGGACAAATCTACCACATAGTCAGACAAGTCAGTAAATTCTAAAACTGTATTCTAGTCTTTCTGGCTTAACCAAGGAATCAACATTATTAAAATCACATGGCGCTGCAAAAGAAGCTGTACAGTACCATCACAAACAATGCAATCACAAGATTATATTCCACAAATTCATTGCTGAATTTTTGCACATTTATGCAACATGCTCAGTAGTGCTATTACTTTATTAGTGCTTTATCATGGTGGCAGAACACCCTTCAGCACATCTTGCAAAATTTGCATAGGCTATACAGTCACTGAGGTGCTTCCAATGCCTTCCTAGGAAGCACTTCACTGAGCTGACAGTACAGTTATGTAAAAAAAAATATATATATATATATATATATATATGTGTGTGTGTGTGTGTGTGTGTGTGTGTGTGTGTGTGTGTGTGTGTATGAATATATATATATATATATATATATATATATATATATATATATATATATATATATATTTATATATTATTTTTTCTTTTTTTTGCCCAGTATAAGAATACAATGTCTGCTGCTGGTACATTACTCTGGAGAATCTGTGGTATTAGCTGGGGATTTATAAGTTATATAAGTTAAATATGAAAGGCTTTTTGTATACTTTACATTACTGATTGATAAAATGAGATGAATGATCTGAGAACAGAGCACATGATTAGACACCTGCTCACCACCAGGTATAAATCTGACGATTAATTTTCACTGCGAAAGGGGAAACGTGAAAGCTTTGCTGGATTATCATTATTTTAATAAAAGACTGAATGTCGCTGTGCTTCTTTTTCTTTTTTGGTGTTGAGCTTTATATAAGCACAGCTTACAGCAGTGGTATTTCTTGTTTCTGTGATGATTCGTTTTAAAACAGTTTTATTGTCTAAATGATTGAAACACTGATTTTAAGAGAGTAGATTTGTTCCAAGATGGTATATTATTAGGGTTTGCATTTTTTTTGGTTATGTTTTGAGTTATTTTAGTCTACGATATTCCGTACTACCTCACAGACTGATTAAGTTTCTAAAAACTAACAGTGAGAGCTATTTTTACTCAAATGTATGTTATCCTGGAACCTCCATCCATGACTTTATTTATTTATTTATTTAATTGTTTTCAATTAATGAGGTAGAATTACCCTGGATATCCATCTCTTGTTTAAAGTGTTTACCATGTCTAAATATCTTCTGTTTATTTGTTTTGATCACCCATGGGGAGTGCCAATTTATGAATTACTGCCTTGTCATGATCACAGATTAGAAGACCAGACTGTCATGTGTGTGTGTGTGTGTGTGTGTGTGTGTGTGTGTGTGTGTGTGTGTGTGTGTGTGTGTGTGTGTGTGTTCTAATATTTTGCAGTAATTTCATTATTTCAAAACTGCATTTGTTTGGGCTCAAGAATAAATATCTTAACTGCACAACACATAAGAATGTGTAACATGTGGCTATAAAAAGGACTAATGGTTGTAACTAACATATAAATTATAGCTTCCAAGGAAGGGATGTTCAAATCCTTAACTATGAGTCACCATGTCTTAGGCTGGGAATTACCAGAATGGAAAAAGTAATATTTTGAAGGGAACTTCACTGAGCTTTTGATAAATGCAATAATCCTCCAGTCATGAAACACTTGAAAATAAGCCTTATTTGGAACATAGGTATTTTCCAGGCAGATAGCTAACCAGAGTAGAATGTGCACATTCTGAAATTCAGGCAATGAAAACACAAAGCCATCCTTCTTTGAGCCTTAAGTTGTCCAATTTATTCAAAGCAATGAGCGCTTTCATGTATCAAACTTCTTCAGAAACATTGAATTTGAGAATGTGTGCACTGTATTCTAGTTAGCTGTCTGCCTGGAAAATACTTAAAGGAATGCAATAGTGGATTACTGAGAACAAAGAGGTTTTTTTTTGTTTTGTTTTTACTTGTTCCCAGGTAGAACCAGCCACTCCAATGGGTTTGGAAAGCCTATAAGGGGACCTGCTCCACAGTAGGGAAACTACATTCTGTACTTACTTGGAATATATGAACTTCTTAAAATATCCTATACAGAAAGCATTATCCAGTAATTTTTTGCTAAATGAGTGCAACTTGAAATAATGCAAATAACATTAAACTAACAAAGTATGAAGCATAGCTTTACAAAACAGTAAAATCACTTTTTTTATTGAGTACTAGGTCTATCATTACTAATTACTTAGTACATCCCATTCTCAAATACCGTATCAGAAAGACAGCAGCAGAAGTGGCACGTATAAAGCGTTAAGAAAAACAATATCACTGGGGAAAACATTACACTTCCAAGCTGGAACTGAAAAATACCAGTTGAAAACATAGGTTGATGAATAAGGTATATTTACATTTAAATATATTAGTGGGTGAGGAAGGTAAATGTTACTAATTTCTTTTACTAATGTTTTGTTACTTTCTAAAAACAATTGTCCAAAGACCCCTGCCAAACAAAAACACCAGACTTTGCCATTGCAACTAGTTTTATTAAGCAACCAATTAAGAAATTGTAATAGATAATTATGAAAATAAGAATACATCAAAGTTACAACCAAATAACAGAATAACATTTAACGATGGCAGCATGGCAATGCTCACCTTCCATCCCCCATACAAGCAGCATTAAATCCAACACTCACTCTGAACACACCACAGATGTTCAAAGCAGCATACCACCACTCACTACTCACTAGCCAAACATCAAAAGGAGGGAACAGATGATGGGTTCAAAACTGGACCCTTCATACTCTTCCCACCAACCTGCCCCCCACCCCCAATATTTTAAAAATAATGAAAAATGAATGTTGAACAAATATAAACCTGTATTATTCAATTGGATTCTACTCATTCTGTATATGAGGCATCCATACCATCAAAATTCCTATGCTCAATGACATACAAGCCTAATTTCTTTAGCAGCCTTGACACTCTGTGATTAACAAACGGTCTAGCTCTCTCCAAACCCATAAAATTATCTGCATGACTCCACACCAAATTAGGTACAATCTCACCAACTGTATTTGGAATAGGGTCCCTCCTAAAGCTCTGACTGGAATAGACTACCCAAGCAAGTAGTGCTCCTCTTTACTCATTGCAGGGTTCACAATGATTAGGTCAGATGCTGTGTCTTTCTTAGCCATGGCCTCTTTCCCATTCACTAAGATAGGATATAAGCTCTTGTGGTAGTTTGGTACCCTTGATGTCTCGAGACAACTTACTGCTGACATTTTGTCATTCACACTTACTGGCTCTCCTACCTTTTGTTCCCCACCTTGCCTCCATGGACATATATATGTCACATGGCCCCACTGGTTGCATTTAAAACATTTAACCCTTGGTCCTGGATGTGTACCTGAACTAGTGGCTTCCCCTGCTACTAATGGACTTGGTTGGGCAGTTTGGGTTCATAACCATGGGTTCCCACAGACCCATGAGCAGCACTGGGTGCCCCTTTCCTGTGCAGTGATGCCCTGCTTGCTAGGTGGAGGTCACCCTTCTTCTCCAACTCATCGGCAGTATTGCATTGTCTATCAGCTAACCAGGTTTTTATGTCCACAGGCAAAGTGCTAAGGGCTTGTTCTCTCCCCACAAGATCTGCCAGACCTTCCAAAGTGGTGACCTAACATCCACTCACCCACCTATGAAAATAAATACTTAGTTTAGCAACATATTCACACACACTTTCATCTGCCTTGTGTCTATGCTCACAAAACCTTTTTTTATAAACTTCAGGTGTTAACTTAAAACATTCTAGCAAACACATTTTGACTGTATTATAATTTAAGCAATCAGTATCAGAAAGTTTAGAAATTACAGTTACAGCTTTACTATGGAGTAAAAGGGTCAGGAACCCTACCTAGGGCCCTTGGTCAATATTATACTGTTTACATACCCTCTCAAACATATGAGTGAAACTATCAAAATTATCCCCCTCTGTAAATTGCGGAAGAAATTTACTGACCTTTGTTGCTTCTGGGGTTCAATTACTCCTTTCCCCATTACCTCCATGACACTGACAAGGAGTCAGCATCTCCTTTGCATGTTGCCTCTGCCTCTCCTTCTCCTAAGCTTCCAGGCGTCACAGTTTTTCATTTTCCTCAGCCTTCAGACATTGCAGTTTCTCATTTTCCTCATTTCTAGATGCCTCAGTCTCTCTGCTGCCTCTATTTCCAAACACTTGGCCTCTAGCTGAAATCTCTTTAACTCCAGACATATTTTTAAGTCCTCTGTGGAAGGACTGAGCTGTCCATTTTCTGAGAGTTGTCCATCTCCACAGCCAGTCTGATTGTCCTCCTGGTTGCTACTCTGTGATGCAGGTGTGGCTAAAGCTGCAATCATGTTTGTTTAGTCAGGATGGCATGCACCAGTCCTTTAGCCTGGCACATCTCAGCCAACTGGCTCCTTGTCAGCTTGCCATACTCCTCTGCTGCATGCTTGCCTGCTCTCCCTGACTAAGCTAAGCAAATGTGATATGAACTCTGAATGTTTACTGCATGGCTGATTTAGAGTACAGACACCTTCAGTAACCACTGTATACAGGCTACAGGAATTCAATATTCACACCACTACAAGACAATTAATATAACTCACCACTGTCAACCAATTAATATGTGATGTGGGATATCTCACCACTGCCAAACAATTGATATGTGATGCCCCTGCACTGGCCCAGTAATCAAGGAGCCTCAATCCTCACCACTAGCACTAGTGAGTGACGTACACATTGGGAAGATGACACGTACAGACACAGTAAAGTACAATTTCCCTTAAGAGCTCACAGAGATCACAGTCAGTCTGAGGCTGGTTTCTCCCTCTTTCTCCAGATCCCCAATAAGACTCCCCACTAGCACAGCTATAGGGTTAAGATCTCAGCTGAAGGATCAAGTCAAACATCCAGCACCCTCTCTGTCCAACCAGTGCTTCGTGTCCCTGCCCAAGTAGCTGACACACACACTTTGACACTTGATTTATATACAAACACACACACACACACACACACACACACACACACACACACACACACACACACACATACACACACACACACACACACACACACACACACACACACACACACACACACACACACACACACACACACACACACACACACACACACACACACACACACCTGGGGAAGGCTGGCACAGGTATACTAGCTAAGCCCCCTTCTGCCCAGACTATAAGGTAGTTAGCACTGCCACCAACACCCACTTATCAGCTACTTAAAGGGCCTTACAAAGGGTGACCAATCCTACAGTGTAATGTTACTATTCTCCAAATGGTAAGTGTGACCAAGACTAAGGCTATTTAGGAGTGGCCCGTACATTGTCACCAAGTACATATGCAAGTACTCTCAGAGTTTAAATATCTATAAACAAACCAGCCACAATTAAAAGGTTTAAATGTATTTAATAATAAATAATAAAAGAACAAGACAATATTCAATCAACACAGTAACTACAGAGTTCAGAATCACAGGAAATATTTTAAAATAACATTGCAGGACAGTCTCAAATAAATACAGAAAACATCTAGACTAATCTTTACTATATTCCTATCTATATCTAAGAGAGATTACTGTACCATGGTTACTTACTATTAGCAAGGCAAGTGCTGATGAGAAGATGTTTCCAGGTCCAAGACAAGATACAAAATGCCCAGACTTTCTCTGACACAGTTCTTAAATTAATAGTCAACATTACTGCTGGGTTAGCTTGGATGACATCACTCTTTGTTACCTGCCTTCAGTTCCCAGGCTAAAAGAAACTTAACAAAATTTAACATTTCTCTGTGAAAAATACATATCTTTCAGATGTTTGGCTAGAATTGGAAATAATAAAACAATTAAATATTTCCATTTTAGACCTAGTAATTACTTCTCTCCAAGACAATAGAAAGAAACTTCTAGCTCTAGACATTGTGTCTGCTTGCTGCAGTGAAACTACTTTTTATAGCACAGTGTTTCCGAAACTGGGGTCCGTGGACCCCTGGTGGTCCATATGATAAAATGTAGGGGTCCACAAGCTCACTTACACCTACCTGGATTCCAGGCATCATCCACAACCCAACCCTGTAAATGCAGAAAGAAAAGTTTTGCCGCTCATCCAAAATGTATTAAAGAAAAAAAAAAAGACATGAAAGAAATTTCCATTTGCAGCTGAGCAGCTTCATTTCCACAGTTGTGGCTAAGCAGCTGCCTGCCCTTAGTTTTTAGAGGAGAAGAAGAAGGAACAACGTCTGTGTTTGCAGCTGACGTGGAGCATCTGCTCACTTGCTCTCTAAGGCGCCGGAACCATAGGGTGAGGGGGATGTGCACTCTTCCACTTTTTCAGCTGCAGGTTGACAATTTAAACAAAACAAAAAAAACTCTTCACTTTGTGATGAAAGTGTCTTCTCCTTTAAGGAGGACTTTGCGTGCATGCCAAAGTGGATGTAACATAACTCAATGCCTGAGCTTTGGGGATTGCTGTTATAGAATTGGCTCTGTTATGGTGCACAATGAACTGTGCAAGCCTGTGAAAACTTTCTTACAACTGTAGTTTCATCTTTAGATTCTCATGTGAGGTAGTGTAGTGAGAACTGCGGGTAAGAAAACAGCAAAGGTGGGTTGTGTTAAAATGGAGTAAAACCATTTACAATTTCTTTTTGGACGTGTTTCTGTGATTTCGTGTGTAGAAATTACTATCAGTCATCTGTAATGTTGTTAATCTCTTTGGGGGGGGGTGAACATTTCTTATTTGCACTACCACATTGTATTTTTTGTGTCAAATCATTTCTTTGAAACTGATGCCAGATTGCTTGTTCAGTGAGAGATAGAAATACTTATCTTCCTGCAGGTTAAATTTAGCGTAGTTTGTACTGAAGCACATAAGTTAAAAATACTTTTCAGCCTTGTTAGAATTTTGGAAATTTGAGCATCTGTTTAGGGTCATTTTAAATATGAAGCACTAAGTCTAACTTTGGTAAAAAGCTCCTTCAATCTCAAAGTAGTCTACAGAGAAGACATACCTGGCTGCTTCCAGCCAAATCTGCCTAACTTTATTAGGAGGCGTTACAAGATCTTGGTAGTCTGGAGGTTAGGAGATTGTGTAGTAACATATGGTAAATCTCATTTTGCAGCTGTGTGGCAAGGTGTTGCATGGTCATGATGCTTGCTATCTTCTTAAGAGCAAGGGCAGTAACTTTTTTTTTTAACTTAAGACGTAATGTAAAGAATGGGTGGCTTGAGTAGCTGATGGGTTTACTTAGCGAGGTGTATATTCAAAAGTAAGGGTGCATTTCAAACAGAACCTAGTAACTCCTTAGATGGGAGTAAGGCCTTGTGCCCTTCCCTTGCGTTATTTGCAAAACTTGCTGAAAGTGTGATTACATAGTTATTTGTTAACCGGTAACTGAATTAGCCTTTCCAACTCTTTCCAGTGTGTGTGTGTGTGTGTGTGTGTGTGTGTGTGTGTGTGTGTGTGTGTGTGTGTGTGTGTGTGTGTGTGTGTAAGGGGGAGGAAGGAGGGAGGCAGGTGTGTGTGTGTATGTATGTGTACAAGAGGGAGGCAGCCAAGGGTGTGTGTGTGTGTGTGTGTGTGTGTGTGTGTGTGTGTGTGTGTGTGTGTGTGTGTGTGTGTGTGTGTGTGTGTAAGAGGGAAGGAGATGTGTGTAAGAGGTAGACAACATACCCTTCAGCTGCCCAGGTTTTGCAGAATGTCCAGATTTTTGCCCCATATTTTCAGTCTCTTTCTAATAAAATTCTGATTTCTGGAAAATCCCTGGCAAATCATTGAGGACTGAAGTCAGAAAATAATGGCAGACATTTGATTTAAATGAACAAATGCATGGTGGGGAGGGGATATAATTGAAAAGGAAATGGTGTATTTAGGTTCTGATGAAGTTTCCTGTTATTGGATATGAAAGTGCTCTATCTACTGGTGAATAAAGCAGTGTTTTTCTTATATATTGTGGCTTGTTCATTGTGGACCTACTGAGACTGACTTTATTGAGTCCTGGTATTCACTGGATTAATTGTGTGGTTCTAGATGCCATGCACAGTTTGATTCTCTCTTTCTACCTATTTTAAACTGAGGAATTAAAGCTTTTCTTCCAGTACTTTAATTACAGAAGTACAATCCCAGTCCTCATACATCCTGGAGCCAGGAACTGTGTCTTAACAGGAACTCTGAATGGTGTTAAATATGATACTGTTGGCTGATAAAATGCAAATCTGACAAAGCATTTGGCAAACAATTATTTCTAGGCATAAATGTTGAATGTCTGTATGCATTTTATCTGTTTTTTTTTTTGTATTCCTACTTTGACTTTCTTTTTCAAAATTGTCTAAAAAAAAAAAAAAAATATATATATATATATATATATATATATATATATATATATATATATATATATATATAAAAAAGCAAACTGCAGACTACCTAAGTCTACTAATCCTGCTGGGGTTTTGAGAAATGAAGATCCGGTTGAGAAAGCCCTATAACTTGTTTTCTATTTGACTATGTTGTTACATGGTCAATAATAATTACTATTCTAGAGTGCTGTTTTTATTCTACAATATAATCTTTGTATCAGGATGCTCAAAAAGGGATTTGCCAAAAGCTTTTCATCTGAGATTTCTTGGTTTCTTAAATTACAAAATCCTCTGACATATTTTTGAAAGTACATGCAGATCTTCCTTTTAGAATTATTGGCAAACATTCTGTATTGTTTTCTTCAGAACTGATTCTGGTTTACAGACCCATTACATTTTTTTGTTTGACTCTACATGTGTTTTCTGGAAATACATTTTAATAAATGTTAGGGTCTGAACATTTGTTCATGGCTGTAAACCTTTCTTTTGCCATTGTTGCATCTGGCATTCACTTATTAAATAACAGCTGAAGCTGAAAACAGCCTGAAACTCTTTGTTCAGAAACTAGTAATTTAATTGACTCTGTTGTGCGAGCAGAAGATCCTTCATTTCGCTGCCATGTTGCTTTGGGTGAAGGAGGAAGTTATCCTAGCTTATATTTAGTGGCTTAAAAAAGAGGGGTCAGTCTTAAGGGCTGATGTGAGCAATTACGATGTCATTCCTGTTATACTTTTAACTCCTTATGGAAAAAAGGAATTCTTCACTGAGCCAACACCTCAGGACATCCTGGACAGTTATCATGACAGCTTATCTGGCAACACTTCCATTTGTGTAGTTGTTTTCTGTTTCTGAGTTAGATACTAGTATTGTAGAAATTAGCTTCTGTGTTGGTTTGAAAATTAGAGATGTATTTTCGAACCTCATCTTTACTAGCCCAGCCACCAGTACCCAATGTTCATGACAGGTATACCAGCTACTTCATTTTTGCTGCGGCCAGTCATGGATCCTGAGGTTGTTCTGGGGGATTTTTTATGAATGACCTTCCTGCTTCTTTCACCACCCTCACACTCAATTATGTCTGAGGGCAGTTCATCTCTTTGAGCAACTCCTCCCCTTAGGGAGTGTATCAATGAACTAGTGAGCACATTTTTTGTGTGTGTGTGTGTGTGTGTGTGTGTGTGTGTGTGTGTGTGTGTGTGTGTGTGTGTGTGTGTGTGTGTGTGTGTGTGTGTGTGTGTGTGTGTGTGTGTGTTTGCGTGTATCTATACGTTTGTTTTTGTCCATATGCAGACATTATTAAATACTTACAAAACTTATATTTTGGATGTAAAAAATATATATATATATATATATATATATATATATATATATATATATATATATACATACACACACACACACACACACACATACACACACACACACACACACACACACATATATATATATATATATATATATATATATATATATATATATATATATAATTTGTTTATTTCCAGTTTGATAACCAGGGTGGTCCACTGGGCTCAGGGAGCCCGTTTTCAGTAGAGGCCTGGGGAGAAAAGCTCCAAAAACACAGTAACAATAAGGAAATAAAGTATTATTGCATATCTATAATACACAGTGACAATAAGCAAAATTTTATATTACATAGTAAAACATATTAGTGTACAGTCAGAAAATGGCAACATGTATTGCATACATACATGTGTACGTTATATTCATGCATACAATTGTATTAGGATTGGGACAAGTTGAGACAGACGATTAGTTGCACTGAGAGGTAGATGATGACAGTAAGGTTGTAAAATAACAGTTGTTATTCATTTGACTGTAGTTATTCATTAGAATGTAGTTATAGAATGACTTTTTTAAACACAAATTTGCATAGAGAGGTGAATGTAGGTGGAAAGTACATTATTTAAAAGTATTGAGATGAGACAGACAGAAAAGAACTAGAGAAGGTGGGGTGTATACATCACCATTCAGGATAAGAAGTGTATACATCCTCATTCAGGATGAGAAGTGAGGATGATTTAGTTAATAGCATCAAAGTTTAAGAATTGCCAGTAGAGAGAATCTTCTCCAGAAGGGGAAGGAGGACAGTTGGAAAGCTATTTACAATATATACATTTAAGATAAAGAATGCTAAGTAATGTTATATTCAAAGTGAGGCTACTGTTTTAGGTAGTCAGTATGGGGTAGATTAACTTGTGGTAGGGGCTTAGTGGGCTAGTTGGGTTGAATGCAACTGCAGTTCCAATTTTGGTGAGGTGGGAATGGAGCTGAGTTTTGAAGTGTTCAAGGTTTCCTGAGGTTCTTAGAGTGGGAGGAAGAGAATTCCATTTTTTTGCTAGGGAAAATGATAGGAGAAGTTGGCCGGTGGGACAGTTTGGTTTGTATACAGAAAGTAGATTTCGGTGGGCAGATCTTAGAGTTCTGTGAAGGGTGTATGTTGGTAAGATGTTAGTTAGAGCTGGGCAACTGGTGGGTTTAAAAATTAGTTTGTGGACTGAAGTTTGTTGGAGGTAGATAAGGAAGTTGGGAGGTTCTAGCCACTGAAGTTGGGATATATATATCTATATATATATATATATATATATATATATATATATATACTTTAATAGATATATTAGGCTAAAAACCGCCAGGCTCTTTATAAGCCTAGCTGTGCAACCCAACCCAGTTGTGTCCCTATATATCATGGGTGTTTATTAGGAGGGGGTTATGTTAGGAAGTTTCTGGAGGTTATGTGGGGTATGTCAGTTTGGGCGTCACTGTCTGTTTCTATCAGAGATATAGGAAGCAAAAGTGAGGTGAATTTCTAATTTCCAATCTATTGATGAGATGCTCTACATATATATATATATATATATATATATATATATATATATATATATATATATATATATATATATATATATATATATATATATATATATATATATATATATACCTACGTAGTACATATACATTGTACATATATGATAGAGATGCTCTATGGAAAAAATGGCAAACCACTAAAGCTCCCACCTTTCTCTAAGGTTATAAGCAACTCAGAAATTATGTAAAAAAATGTATTCTTTTGGATAAACACCAATATTTCACTAAATTTCAAAGCTCTCACCTAAATGACCCCAAAACATTCTGGAGCACTATCAACTCCCTGGTCCACACTGGTTCTCCTACCATCCCTAACCCTTTCTCTTATCACTCTCCCTCTGAAGCTGCAGACTTACTCAACAAACACTTCATAGACAGCAACTCTAATCTCCTACCCTCTGGTAACTCTGCTCATCCCAACTCTTCTGTGTCACTTCACCCTCACCTCCCCCTAAATCTCTATGCTCCTCTGTCTCTCAGCCTTTTACCTTGCGACCTGTTTCTACTAAATATATCAAATCCCTGCTTCTTTAACTAAAAACATGCCCTCCTTCCGCTGATAAACTCCCCCCTCAATTTCTGAAAATTGCTGCTGACTCTATTGCATACCCTGTATCTATCTTAATCAACCGCTCCATTCAGGAATCTACCATACCGGAAATATGGAAATCTTTCTATACCACTCCTCTGCACAAAGGTGGCAACTCTGTTGAGCCCTCTAATTACAGACCAATCGCTATTCTCTCATCGCTCACAAAGATCCTTGAAAAATGTATACATACTCAACCACTGTCCTGTCTCATTCGTGAAAATCTCCTCACCCCCCTCACAACATGGTTTCCATCCTAAACACAGTACCTCGACTGCCATACTATCCTTTACTCAAAAGGTTACAGAAGCTAGGGACAACAACCTCCTCATCTCCTGTCTATTCCTTGATCTCTCTAAAGCCTTTGACACTGTGTCTCATCCCATCCTTCTTAACAAACTCTCAGACCTAAACCTCTCTCCTTCTACTCTTGGCTGGTTCCAATCCTACCTTACTGGCAGAAAACAAGCTGTTAGATGGCAGCAGACTTCCTCACCCTTCCTTGCTGTTCAAACAGGAGTACCCCAAGGCTCCATACTTGGACCGCTCCTTTTCAACATTTTTACCAACAACCTACATTCATCCTGCAGTCTCTCATCTGTAATACAGTACACAGATGACTCTACTCTCTTATCTATCTCCAATACTATCTCTAAACTACACACACTAACAAATAATTATTTTATATCTGCATAAAAATGGCTCTGAAACAATCAACTAATCCTTAACCCTAAGAAAACTCATCTCCTTCTCTTCTTACCTCAGCCACTCTCTCACCTTAAATCCAACTTTTCTCTTTCCTCCCTAGATGACACCACTATCTCCCCTGCCTCACACACCAAACTCCTTGGGGTAATAATTGATGACCGACTAAAATTTGACTTGCACATACAACAGGCCATAAAAAAAAAATACCAAAAACTTGGACTACTTTATTGGAACAAAAAATTCCTCACTACTGCCACTAAACACACTCTTGCGCAGGCATTTCTCTTACCTAGTCTTATATATGCTTCCCCCATCCTTACCAATATCCAAACTACCTCAATGCAGAAACTGGAACAAACATACAACAAAACTGCCAGATTTATTCTAAACCAACT
The DNA here is from genome assembly GCF_019279795.1 of Protopterus annectens. Classification (NCBI taxonomy): domain Eukaryota; kingdom Metazoa; phylum Chordata; order Ceratodontiformes; family Protopteridae; genus Protopterus; species Protopterus annectens. Next base: position 161,012,825 of record NC_056751.1, on the reverse strand, counting down.
ACTCTCTTCACATCATTGCTTCTCACTAAACAAACTTCAGTGGCTGGAATTTCCACACCTTTTCCTACAATCGCAACTCCACACTACCTTTTCCATGCTCAACAACCCCTCTGCTTGCCCTGCTTTCACCTCTCATGTTACACTCTTCTCTCCCCCGGTCTCCCCAGAGTGCTGATCAGCATCTTCTCTCAGTTTATAAACCCAAAGGTAATATTGGCAAACTACTTGACAATACTTTGTCTCACTAAATTGGAACAAACTCCCTCTCCATATTAGATCCAACCTTTCCTTTCCCTGTTTTAAAAAGGAGCTTAAATCCCACTGACTATACTTGAAATTATGCTGTTGCCTTGATCACACGTAGTTTTACTGTATAACCTGTTGCATCTCCTAACTTTCTTTCTCTGTTAGTAACTTCTGCTTAAACTAACCTCCTAAACCCTCAGATCTACTACTATAGCCCTACTATAGCCCTCTCCTTTCTCTCCCCCTCCCATTCTCCACATTATTTATCCCTCCCACTTCCTATCAATGTCTATACATTGCCCTTCTTTTGAACAACGATTATCTTTTTGTTTTTACTCTCATATGTACTAAATTTTTAGACCACTGCTATCAGTCCAACCCTTAATGTTCATAATTTTTTCTTTTGTTTTTAAAAACTCTTGATACAACAGTTTAAAATTTCATTGTTGTTTATTAAAATACTTTTTGTCCTGATTATGTTTACCTTTACTTATGTTTGCTAATAACCCTTGTGTTTAAACTGAAAATGGGTTGCTTACTATCAGTGTAATACAAATAGCATTCCAAACAATCCATTTCTTTTACAATATATTTATGCATTGTAACTGTTATAAAACAATGTATTGTGTATATTGTCACTTTATCTTTACTTATGTTAAACAGGGTAAACCAATGTATAGTGTACGATGAGTCCACATCAGATGTATGAGATACAGCAGAGGCAATATTGTGTATCAAGTGTTTGACAACACGTAGCTGTACAGTAAGGTTGATACATATATACACACATACATTGTTTTATAACAGTATGCATAAAGTATATAGCATAAGTTGTCATGGATTGTTTGGAATGTATATGTATTATTTTTGGTATTCATATACATATTGTACATTGGTTCTTGTGTTTTAAAACTTTTATTATAGTTATTAAATAGTATATTAGTAATACATAATCAATTAATTAGTTTAGAAGTATTTTAATAAGCATAAACATGAAGTATTTGATATTTTAAGCCTGTTGTATCAAAAGTTTTTTAAAAAAGGCGCCAAAATGTATCTATAAACGTCAGAAAATGTGACTGTAGCATGGTTCTGATGAAATCTGTCTGCGACAGATGAAAGCGCTAAACCTTGGATGTAATTAGGATGCTTTTGTTGTTTTTATAATAAAAAAGTGGTTTTTGAGTATACGGTCACATCAGCATTTCTTTTGCCGTGAATATACATTGCTTAACTATTCCACGTTCTGCCCGAGTACCGGAGCACGGATTGGTATATTTGAGCTGGTTGTTGAGGTTTTTTTTTTTGTGTTAATGTCTATACATTGCCCTTCTTTTGAACAACGATTATCTTTTTGTTTTTACTCTCATATGTACTAAATTTTTAGACCACTGCTATCAGTGCAACCCTTAATGTTCATAATTTTTTCTTTTGTTTTTCTCTTTATAATTAGTTTCGTATTTGCATTGTTGTTTTTAATAGTTTTTGTCCTGTATGTTTACCTTTACTTATGTTTGCTGGGGCGCTTACCCCTTGGGTTTCCGCTGAAAATGGGTTGCTTACTATCAGTGTAATGCAAATAGCTAACAACCTTTTCTTTTTACAATTATTTTGCATTGTAATTGTTATTTAATATTTGTATATTGTCACTTTATCTTTACTTATGTTTGCTGTGACTTTTCCCCTTGGGTCTCCACTGGAAAATGGGCTTGTTTTCAAACTCAGTTGGACTAACCCAGTTAACAAATGTGAAATAAATAAATAAATAAATATTGGTCAAGGTTACACTTAAATATGGTTATACATGGACTTTGCTTCATGTGCATTGGATCCTCTGAGACATACATAGCAACATACAACATTATGTGTATTTGATAAGTGTTATTGCCTGACAACTCACAGTGAGAAGTAATGCCCAAATATAGACAAAATAATCATTTCACATTAGTTTACATAACTACCAATATTTGGTGTAGCGTTTCCTGGTGGTTATAGGGGTCATGTTTTTTTTTCCTTTTGTCCAAGTTTTTAGTAACAAAAATAGTTTTACCTTAGAATAAAACATCACAAGAAGTAAGAACCTAGCATTATAGTCTTGATTCTTTGATAAGCATTATTCTGTGTTACCCAATAATGAGAAACAGCAGCCACATATAAGGAAGGTTTTCACTTTTTTATATAACTGTAAATTCACTGTGGATCATGTTATAACCTACTCAAACTACTATTTCACCACTCCATGTCACTCTAACAGTTTGCTACCACTGGACTAGAAGCCAATATTTGGAATTAAAAAACAATAGTTTTAACACTTGTTCAAGATTTGAATAACCATTAGGCAACTTTCCTTTGCATACATGACCACTAACATGCAGGCCCAAAGATTTCTTGACTTTGTAAATTCAAAGCCTCTGGAGCAGCTAGTCTGCACTCCCACTAGGGGAATAAGTATCTTATATCTGGTACTCTCAAATACGGGAGATTGCTACCTCCCCCCATTGTGATGTCTTCACTGGTAAGATCAGATCACAAAGCATTCTCCCTTGAAATAAAGGTAAAACTAGTCCTCCCACTGAACCCCAAAATTTTAGGAACTTCTCTAAAGTAAATTATACCCTATTAGGAGATGGCATAGCTACCTTCCAAGATCCTCCAAATCCAGAAAACACAAAAACCTATGGAGAGGTGTACAAAAGCTCTGTATGACCATATAAACAACTGCATATAAATGGCAGTACCAAACCGAAATAAACCCAGGTCAAACCACAAAAACAAGCCATCCTGGTAGACCACTAGTATTAACAGGCTGTATAATAAAAGAAAGAAAATCCTGCTGAGAAGTAAGAAGAAATGTGCACAATAGAAATAGCCTCCAAAGTGAAGGATAACAATAAGGCATTTTTCAGTTACTTCCACAGTCTTAAGGGCTACACCCAATAATGAGTTGAATTAGTTGTAGATGGCATCAACTATACTCATCCAGAAGATAAAGCAAATCTGCTGGCCAACAAATTCAGCTCAAATTTTACCTCCACATCATCCCCAGGAATCCCCCAAGAAATACCCTCCACCACTCCACCACTCCACCACCAATTATCACCAAAGAACAGGGTTGCCACTGCACACTCTAAAACTAAAAACACAGCCTCAATAGGGCCTGACAATCAAGCCCATTATGATCAATGTTTAACCACAGCCTCTGGATTGGCTTTGTCACAAAAGAGTGAAGGACAACAGCCATCCTTCTACATAAACAGGGACCAACTATTGCGCCGGAAAATTAGAGACCCATATGTCTGACTAGTCTTATATGTAATGTCATGGAATGAAGAATCATGGACCTGATAAATAATGACATAGGAAACCTCCAGACACTGGACCTGACCAAACTCAGCTTTGTCAACGATAGGTCATGCCTACTGAATCTGGTGGATTTCTTTGAGAAAGTCACTAAGGCTATGGATTACGATAAAAAAGTACATACTGCCCATACTTCTCAACAGTCCAGATTTTTGAAGAATGTTCAGAAATTTTCCACATATTTTTTCTGTTCCTCATAAAATTTGTATTTTTGGCAAATCACTGAGAATTGAAGTCACTAAATAATGACATGCATTTGAGTTTTAGACTTTATATCCTTCAGAAAATGCATGCTAACACAAATTCGGCTATTTTAGCAACATTTTAAGTTTGTAAGATAAATATTTAAAATCTGTCCCTATTTTGGGCCTTTGTTCCCCCTATTATTTAAGACTTTGTCCAGATTTCTTGAGCTAAGAGATTGAGAGGTGTGATACTGCTTGCCTTGACCTGGCCAAGGAAATTGACATAATTCCCCACTCAGGTATTATATATAAACTGACAAAACTGGGCATAAATCCCTACATCACCAGATAGCAAATTTCCTCATGGACAGGACACGTGATAAACATGGGTGAATCCATATCCAGCAAGAGGCCAGTTACTAGTGATACACCACAGGGCTCAGTGCTAAGACCACTCCTGTTCAGAATATACTTCCCTGAAGTCAAGGTTAATGTGTAAGGTCTCTGAATGACAAAGTCTGCTGACAGCTGCAAGCTCGTGGCAATCATTGAATCCCCCAGTGATGCAGATATCCTCTCGCAGGGTCTAGATCAGACAAATGACTGGTGCCAGAACCATGACCTACAACTAAATGTGAAAGAATACATTATCATACCCTTTGGGAAGTCAAATACCACAGCAAATGACAACATCAATAGCACACCCCTAAGAGTAGATTCAGACGTGAGAGATCACAGATAGATAGCCTAAACTTTGAAAGCCATGTGTCCACGGTGATGAGGAAGTCCTTCTATTTGGCACAACTTATAAGTAAATGTATGGCATCCAGATCAAACAAATTATAGTCCCACTGTACTCAGCCCTTATTAGATGACTAATAAAGTAAAATGCACTATTTGGCATGCTCTTGACTAAACACTTACAGCAGCTGGAATGATCTTAGAGGTTCCTCACAAGGAAAATGCAGGGTATAAACAAAATGTCCTATGTGGATAGACTAAAAGTCGTATCCCTTTACTCTGTTTCCTACCAACTATTAAGGAGTGACCTATGCCTGACCTACAAGGCACTCACAAATCCAGCCCTATTGGAGTGCTACACATCCACAAGTCAAACAACATGAGGGTCACCCAATCTAGGGATCTAAACTTAGTCAGCAACTCCAACAAAGCATGCTGGAGAGACAGACATGTGTCTCAGAGACTGCCCCTTCTTTGGAACAGGGTTCCTATTCATGTTAATCAAAGCCCTTCCCTGGTCCTCTTCAAACACAATTTGGATCAATGGATGATGAATCCCAAATTCACATCTGGGGTAATGCCTATGTCCCTTATGGACAGGGGCAATCTGTAAGATACTCAAGAAGGCATAGGCACAAACCTATGCAATCCTTTTGCCCTTAGTGGCCATATAATGGTAAAATTGGGTTATATTGGCTAGGACTGCAATTGGCCCTTAAACCATTAGCCTAGTAATCGCCTATAAACCTATGAATCTACAAAACTGTACTCCATTTCACCTGAAAGTCCTTCCCCTGTGCAGTCAGGAATAGTTGGGAGCAGTGAACAAAGAATAACTCTCATGACAACTTTTCATGCATTTTTCAAACAGGATGATTTCATAATCCTTCTCTATGTGGTGCAACCCTACTCAGCTATTGTTTTTTTTTATTTCATTTTGTTTTATTTTATTTTGGGAAGGCATCTTTCCTATTTCTTCATACTCCACTCTCATACTATATGCTGATGATTCCACTATCATCTCTACCTCTGACAATATTTTAGACCTCCACTCAACTACTCAAAATGCCTTTCACTCTCTTGAAAATTGTCTCTCCAACAAACAACTCTTACCCAATCCAAAAAAAAATCTCTTTTCCATTATAAAACACCATTTACTATTTCATCACTTAATAACACTGTCATAAACGTAAAAACATACACACAATTACTGGGTTTGACCATAGATGACCAACTCAAATTTGATCTGCATGTTTTGAATTCTATTAAGAAGACACATCAACAACTTGGACTGCTTTACAGGAATAAAGAATACCTCACTAATGATTCTAGACTTTCCCTTGCCCATACCTACCTCCTTCCCTCCCTCCTCTATGCCTCCCCGATTTTAGCCAACCTACAATTCTCCCTTAAAACCAGGCCTGAGCTAACCTATAATAAAATTGTTAGATTTGCTGCTAATTAACGTTTCAACTCTCATCACTGCCTCTCTTTAAGAACTCTTCGTTAGCTTGAACTCCCTCATCTTCTCTTACTCTCACAACTTGCACTGATTCACTCCATTCTTAATAAACCCTCTTTCTGCCCAGCCATCTCTTCCCTTATATCCCTTTACACCCCCTCTTGCTCTCTACAGAGTTTCAATCAGTTTCTTTTAGCTATCCAGAACCCTAAAATAGTAATAGGATAGCACTTATATAGCTATTCAGTTACTCAAGCCTGGAACAAACTCCCTTTGAACATTAGAAATATTACCCACACTCACATCTTCAAAAAGTTTTAAGAGAAAATCTACAAACTCCCTTTGAACATTAGAAATACTCACCACACTCACATCTTCAAAAAGTTTTAAGAGAAAATCTACAAACTCCCTTTGAACATTAAAAATATTCCCCACACTCACATCTTCAAAAAGTTTTAAGAGAAAATCTACAAACTCCCTTTGAACATTAAAAATATTCCCCACACTCACATCTTCAAAAAGTTTTAAGAGAAAATCTACAAAGCTCATGGATCTGTTCATGCCAAAACCCTTCTTAAATTCTGTCAGCTACTATGTCTTGTCTACTAACCTCTTTTTCTTATTCTACACATCGTATCTACTCTGTTTTTATTTCTTTTTTCCTTTCCTTCAGACATATTTCTTTAGAACGTATTTCTTTCTTCTTTGCCAGTCTTATCATTTCCATACTACTACCTTCTTCTTCTGCTTCCCAGCCTACTGAGTCCCACTTCTTATAGTACTTTTTGCCCTAATTATTTGCATGTTTTTTATTTAAATTTTTAAATTGCACTCTTCGTATCTATAATATCTCATATATTTTTGTTAAATTCTGTTTGCAATCATTTTTTTATTGTAACTATGTTTTTGTAAGGAACTTTTCCCTTGGGCCTCCACTGAAAATGAGCTATTGCTCAGCTCAGTTGGACATACCCAGTTAACAAATGCCAAAATAAAATAAATATCGCAATTGGGAATGGATGGCAAACTAATAACAGGTTCATAGTTACTAGGCATCTCATCCAAAGGAGAACATATTCAGGACTACAGCACCTCATCCCACCCCTTAAAGTACAACACAGTATCGGCAATCCATTTACATGCTGGTGGAGTAGAACCCACAGCCTTTTGCATAAAAAGAAAATATGCTACCTGTTGTGTTAAAAACAATGCTTTTCAATTTGCTAGTGCAATAGTGATAGCCTTTGCTAAACAAAATAGTTGCACATTGTAAACAGACTTAGCATGAGCAGCAGTAAACTTTTCTTCTCTTGAAGCTCACAATTCCTTGAAAAATGCACCTGAAATTTAGTTTTTTAGCAGCTTGATGGTTAGGTTTGAGGACTCAGGCTCTGGATAGCTAAGAACACCCTTTAAGAACACCCTTTGCACCTGGTTGCACACACACCTATTGTGTTTGTGCGCGCATCATCATCGCACAGACCTGTTCCATTCCACAATCTCTGAGTGCAAAATTTAAATACAAAAAAGACACTCCTCAAGGTGCTTCTGCAACATGAGCAGGCAAGTAAGGAGCTGCTTCCAAGTAAGGAGAGAGAGGAGAGAGACAAAGTGCAACATGAGCAGACAAGTAAGGAGAAAGAGTGCAACATGGATGTGTGTGTGTGTGTGTGTGTGTGTGTGTGTGTGTGTGTGTGTGTGTGTGTGTGTGTGTGTGTGTGTGTGTGTGTGTGTGTGTGTGTGTGTGCAACCAGATGCAAAGGGTGTCCTTAAAGGAGAACGCCCTTAAAAAAAAAAAAAAACAGACACGTAATTTTTATTTATTCTTTTTTAATTATAAAAGTAAATGTGATGGTCGCCCAACCATCGGGCCTCCTCCCAGCTAGTGGGCCCTAGGCGACTGCCTTGGTTACCTAGTGCTGGATCCAGCTCTGCTGTCATCCACAAACAAATGTGTAAATTGCCAGCCAGCATGTTAACTACCTAAGAGACCAAGCATCTTATGCTAAATATGGCTGCTCAACAGATAGTTGTGGTGAAATTCCCTGAGTGTCAGTGGCATTCATAAAAAACACCAAAAACATAATATCAGATGCTGTTCTCCATAAGAAGTCATTGCTGGTGTGATTTCTAATTGTGTGTCAGCAATGATTCACTTTTTTGGGAAATTTCTTCCTTGTTTGAGTTGCTGCAACTGTGGCATTGGAATGTATGTGCATATATATATATATAAATATATATGTTTGGGGGTCTGGAGTCTTAACCCACATCTGTGGAAGAAGAGGGCTTGCTGCCCTGCAAAAAATACTAAATAATATTATATAAGTAATAATAGAAATAATAATAATAATTTTCACTCTTCATTGTTTCGGGCATTATTTTTTTGGTGTCTTGGATTGTCAGCATTGTGGAAGTTGGCGATTCATAGTAGAACCACTAAATATTCCATGCTGTTTGTGGGCACTCCTAAGGCAGTATATGATGACCTATGTTCTTAACATATCATTGGTATAAATGCCTATTTTTGTCTGAGTCATGTTGAAAACAATTGTGTGTGTGTAATACTTGTACCTGTTCTATATTTAGGACATTCACTGCACACCCTGGAAACAGGTCATGGGCTCTGTGGGACAAATTTCAAACTAAATAAATTTGTATCTTGCTGAAACCAATATAAATAAAGCAGCATGCTATAAAAGAGAAGCCAGTACTGTAGCTCTAAACAGCCAGCTCTCATTTGTATTCTTATTTCCATTTAAAAATGTTGAAATAGTTTGAAGTTTTCCTTAAAATCTGTAGCATTTCAGTGAAAAGCCATGAATGGGTATGGCCTTCTGGCAAGTTTATGCTTTCATCAAAATGAGTGCCACATATTGTGCCACCATTTATTTTAATCACATGAGAATTACTGTATATGGATCTATAGGAAGACAGCAAATTGTTCTGAAAAACTTATGCAGATTTGACTTAGAAATACTGTCCTTAAATTAATGATTTTTCTTGCAAATGCTACTCTCCAGAAGCACAGCAGTGAGGGGGACACTGTGCTCCACATATTATTACCTTCTGAGACTGTTCACTTTAATGTGTATCACACAGCTGTGAACTTCTAGGAGCTCAATTCAATCTCAAAAAACAAAAGAGGCCAAATCCATAAAATGCTAAACATTTATGACATATTTAGTGAAATGTTTACCCTTCATCCTTTCTTAGGTATTTGAAAGCCGTTCATATATCTGCATGGTTTTACCTGCACAGATGCACAAAAAATACAAACACACATATGCATCCAAACAAGACACACATTCACGTAAACATACAAAGACATGCAGACGAAACACACACACACTTGAAAGTACTCATCCCCACACACATGCACAGAAGTTTGTTTTTGTCTTTTCCCGGTTAGGGATCGCCACAGCGGAACTCCGGTCCGCTAATGATTGGCAGTCGATTTTTATGGTGCCGAGTTGCCAGCCAGACGCCCAACCTTCAGCGAAGGCACACCCATTCATGCATGTCTTTCGGAGGCCACTCGACCACGGGGAGAACATGCAGACTCCACACAGAAGGCGCTCCAGCCGAGAATCGAATTGGAGAACCTCTTTCTGTGAGGTAACAATGCTACTGCTGCACAGAAGTACATACATTTATTTGCATGATGTCAAAATCATGCTCACTGTTTAATTATTCACTAAAAGAGATACGATCGGCTTTCTTAATATGGACCTGCTACTCAGGGCATGACCTGACTGGACATTTTAACCTATTTAGGATATTAGGATATCTTGCACATGTAATGAACACAGGCATTTCTTATTATGGGATTTTTAAAAATTATGAGCAGCCTACAAAATTAAGAGTGGTTCACCTTGTTTTTATTTCATAAAGATCCATCTAATTCATAGAACAGACTGGTAAACACTGTTTTTTTTACCTTTAGTAAACTGCAATTAACACCACAAAACATATACTTAGCTTGTCATCAGTCTAACAACCTAAACATGTTACCATTATAAGATCAGTGGTAAATTCATAAAATTACAGACTAATAAGAAATCAAAAAGCCTACACTGCTGAACCCTAGAAATGTCGCAGATCATCTTGTTTTCTGTTGAACAGATACAAATCTAAATGCATAACATCTTCCAGGGGTGTGTTATCAGCACCTTAAATGCCATACAAATAGTAGCACAACGTAAACAATGTACTGTGATGACGTTTTCACTTTAAAGTGTGCATGCAGTATGCTACTGAAATATCTGACCACCACTACAGTGTAAACAGAGAAGCAGAAGAACGATGATGTTGTTGTTGCGTCTTTCGGCTTTTCCTGGTTAGGGGTCGCCACAGCGGAGCTCTGGTCCGCTAATGATTGGCAGTAGATTTTTATGTGCCGAGTTGGCAGCTCTGACGCACAACCTTCAACGAAGATATGCCCATTCACGCATATCTCCACACAGAAGACGCTCTAGCTGAGAATCAAACAGGACAACGTCTTACTGTGAGGCGACAACGCTAACGCAGCACCACCACCGCAGTCTAGAAGAACCCTGATAAAATAGTTATTTAAAAAGTCATTTATATTTTTAAAATTACATTATGGAGTAATAATAATAATTGTTGAAAAAACACTGGGTCATTTGGATATACCCATCAGACAACATTTACCCACAAGGACTTCACTGTGGACAATCTACACAGGTTGTAGATAAACCTGAGATACCCTTAAGTCTGATGTTGATTATTGCTTTAAAATATGGGAATACTCACTGCAGCCTTATCAGATATCATGTTCCAAATTCTACACCTTAGCATAGCTTATATTATTTTTAAAAATCTCAGCTGGGTTTCATATGTGAAATATGTTTGTATTTCTGAATGCCATTTGTTAATTGTGAGATATTTCAAGATAAACCAGTCTTACCAGGTACCATTTTTGGGTAATAATAATAAAGAATATTTTAGTCTGCATTGTTATTCAAATTATATTTGTACCAGGAACTGTTTTCATTTTAGGAAACACCCTCTCTTTTCTCTCACTCTTTCATATTCTGTCCTGTTCTTCTGGCTTTTTTGACTTGCTGAGGTGCATAGCTGAAAAGCCAGTGACAGACTAAATTACAGAAAATATGCTAGAAAACCAGTATACCCTCTCAGCGCAGCAAAAGCAGTCTGGATCCTTACATAAACCAAATTTCAGAATGGAAAACAGTTGTGCTGAAGAAGCAAAGGTTGTGAGTCAGAGCTGACGTGTCACAGTCTAGTTATATGAGACACTGTCTGATCTGCAGCTTGTTGAAACATGGCATGATTTGCAATTTCAAATGCCTAACTTACTATACCAAATGTTTCTAAAGTTAATAAATAACCAGAATGATTACTCTGAAAAAATATATATATATATATTGTGAAATAAAGGTAAAAGCCAGGTAACACTGACAACTGTTTGTAAAAGCTGTGATTTAGAAACTGATAAAGTAACGATTATCCAGTCATCTGATATCACTGAGTAGGCAGTATGCTGAACTGTTTGCTTTAAAAGGTCAAGGGGCAGGATAGGGCAGCCTTTTTAAAGTTGCAGAAGTTTTAGGAAAACAATTTGAGAGTGCGGCGTGCACAACAGCATTTGAGATCATAATTTATTTTGTAAATCATAGTAGGACAGCAAAATTTTTTTTTTCATTCTTTTGGCAAGAGAGTGAATGAGCTAACCTAAAGACCAGTTTTAGTAACAAGCCTTTTGCATAAGCCAAAAGTAAATGTATATAATAAAGAAACATACAAATATACAATAAACACCTCATGAGCTCTGCTATAACTACTGTGCAATAATTCAGCGAGCTCACCTCCTACTGTTTTGCATGCGAGTTATGAACTGATAGCCTGTGTCTGGTTAAAAAAAATAACTAGTGAAGCTCGCACCATTATTTCATAATATAATGAACTGTGCAGGGTTTCTGTCACAAGTTTATATTCTGATAATAAGAAAATGTCAAGTATACACATGTATACATTAATGTAAGAGTTGCAGCTAATAAATAATATAAAATAAATTGAAATGTAGTGGCATGCAATCCAGGCACATACCACCAAAGATGCGTTCTGGTAAATTGTCACATTTTAATGACCAGAGGGGAAATATGCACTACTGGTTTTACCAGTACTAAATTCAAGGTATGAAATTCTACATAGGGCTATTGTTTTCACATATCTGCCCGGTATGTCTCAGGAATGATAGTTCCATTACAGGTGTAGGAACTAACTGTACGCTGATAAATTAAAATAGCCCTAACTGACTACCCTATAGCATTGTGAACTGGCAGAAAATTTGCACCTGTACAAGAGCAACAGTCTTAAACATCTCAGGTAGCAGCAAGAATTTCACTTTCTTGTACCATACTATTCAGTCTGACTGTTATGGAATCTGGTGTGTACAGTGGGATTACAGAATCTAAAATGCTCATATCAAATCTTAATGAAATGCTGAAATTAATAGTAACAGAAAGACTTGTGTGACACTGACAGTAGCTGTGACCAACATAAGGCTCGGATGTCCATGAAACTAACGTCACTTTAGCTGATAATCCTTCGTTTACATGATTCAGCATTTGATTGTGGTTCACACTAATCAGTGTTCTTGACTCCTTCTGCCATACTATCACTTTAGCATCATTCTGCCAACCATGTGGAGATAATTAAATGGAATCATCCAGAAATATTGCAGAAGGCTTTCTCACTTCTTCTCTTTATTCTTTTGTTTGATTTGTGGTGAGCAGAATGTCAGTAGGCAAAAACTCTCCCAGATTACTAACAGATAGGGATTGTATGAATGGATGAGAATGGTAGACTGAAGACCACTTGCTTGTTAGCAAAGACAGGAAGTAGGTACTGTTACCAAGACTAGAATTAATTGGGAAATGTGTGGCAGGAATGTTGTTAGAAATACAAGAGGAAGTGAAGTAGGATATAAAGGAAGGCAGGAAGGGTGACAGTTTGGATGACTTGAGCTAGGGATAAAGATAAGTGCTGGGCTATTTTGCTGTCCCATATCAGCAGCCAGGAGAATAAGAAGAGACCACTGCATGCCACTAATGCAGGGGAGGCATCAAAATCACATGAAAAACTAAAACATGAGTCACAGCAACTAGGGAGTGCAATATGTTGTTACAGATGTGCAGGCTTTGCAGGAAAAAGAAAACATTGTGAGAAAATGAGGACAGTAGGCCAAATTGTATTTCATAAACCAGACAATATGAGCATTCAAAGACATTGTGGATAAATAGGGAGAAGCAAGGGAACACAGAACTTGACTCCAAGACCAGAATGGGCATTTGGAGATCCATAGGGAGTGCCCATATTGAAACCAGATGCAGAAAGAAAGAAAAAAAAGAGTACAGAGAGGAGAAAATCCGAATAATGATCTAGCAACGGGAGTTTCAGCTTTATGTCTGTAATACAGGAGGTACTCATTTCTCCTACAAGTAAGGAACAGGAATTTCTGAAGCTACTAAGGTAGGTGGTCATGAACAAAAAGTTAGGGTACTAACAAGGACGAAATTATGTGTGGAAATAATCCATACAATAATAATGATCCTTACAAATGAAAATGAAGATAGCAAAGTAAAAATCTTAAAACCAGCTGGCAATAGAAATCATAACATGGTAACATCTGTGAAATTTGAACTTGAGGTTGATGGCAACAACACTAGTTTTGGACTTTAAGATGGTAATTTTTGTGAGTGACATTGTGATTCACTGGTTAAGATTTCTGCTTCACAGATGCAATGGCTTGATTTTAACTCCAAGCTTTGGTCCCTGTGAGGAGCTGACATTTTGCTCTCATGTCTATGTGGATTTTCTATAGGTAGTCTACTTTCCTTGAGGTGCAGTTTCCTTCATCATTTGCATTTACTGCTATGTAAAGCTATTGAAAGCACTCTTTATTAAGTGCAAGAGCTAACAATCAAAGGAATATTGAGTCTTCCTTTTTTGTTGGGGATGTGTTTGCAGTCACCATAAATGACAATGTGTGCTAATGCCAACATTTTCAGATATATCAAAAGTTTTGGCATTAGTTGTAGGTGTGTGTGTGTGTGTGTGTGTGTGTGTGTGTGTGTGTGTGTGTGTGTGTGTGTGTGTGAGGGCTATGGTTTGAGTAAGAGCTTGGGAAGGGGATTGATTTGGTTTTGCAAGCATTTTAGTTTATGTGAAGGATATCTGAGTGTTTTGTGTAGTGGTACTGTAAGGGAAAGTGTTTTTCATAAGCTAATGTGTACAATTTAAGGTTTGGTTCAGGGGCAAGGTTATGGTTAGGGTTAGCACAAATGAGTAAGGTGGTGCAAGGGATCAAAGAACCTCTGCCAGTCTTTACTCATATGTGTCAAGCTTTATTCTACCCCAGCACAACCGTACACATTACTTTATGAAAAAACATTTCTGTAACAGTACCAATATTTAGACAAAGTGTGTCTAAATTTAGTGTTTTTTTTCCTTGGTTAACCAATAGCAAAATATGACTGTTTGCTTTCCTTTAGTGATCAGTGCAGTTTCATTCATGTGTTTTCAATAAGTATGTTTGATGTGCCAGCATTGATCTCATTTGTTTCAGACATATTGATATAGTGTCATACGCTATTATGAATATGGGTGCATGCATACACACAAGCACACACAAATACACAGACATACAATCTCATATATACATGGTGCAAGAGACAGGCAAAAGAATGGAATCATGGTTTATGCTAATGTTTTTAAAATGTATATAAACACATACTTAACAACAACAATGAAAAAATCTGTAGACCTTGGATTAGTCCCTTCCAAAAGACCTAAAGTGAAACAAGGTATGTGAGAGCATCAAGGTTGGATGTTGGCCTACTGGGGACATCTACTCAGATAATTACAGCACCCAACAAAAACATATAAATCAGATAATTACAGCACCAAAGAAAAATATATTATCCTTGTGTATATTCTGGTTATACTAAGAGCACATGTAAATTGCTGATAGAAGTACTCGTGTCACTTCTTTATTTTTATAAACATGGGTTTGAACTGAAATCCACAACTTAAGTATAAGAGTAGCAGTATAAAACAAAGACAAAAGAGTCTGATTGAAACTTTGGTGAAATGGTATGTATCCATCTCAACTCTTAGACTTCATAACAGTGCGGGAAACAAAATCACATAGATCACAAAGTCAGATGCCTCAACACAAGGGACCACTTGTCAGTGACAATAGTAGATTTTACATGGTATACACTCTAATGCCATGAAGATTGGGAAATATGTCCCCCAAACCTCCTCTTGATGTAATGACACACATACACACTGAATCTGACCATGACACTGCTATTGCTACTTCCGTTTTTGATTTGTCAAAGGCATTTTATGTGGTCAGTCACTGTCTCTTTTTAAGCATGGCCTCATTTGTTTATTTATTTATTTGTTTGTTTATTTAAATTTTTTTACCGGGAAAGTCTGACTGGGCATGAAACTCCTTTTCAGTCGAGACGCAGGGAGAAAAGCTCCAAACAAAATTACAGTGATTACTTAGACTGACAATAATAAGCACAGGAGATAATACAATGTAATAACAATATGGGAAACACAGCAGGAATGCAAATATGAGTGCAACAGTAGTGTACAAATGTTAGTACAAAAGTGTAGACTAATCTAATATAATACAAAGAAGCAGATACAATCTAGCATTATATACTCACGAGTTTGTTCTTGTGTAATACTTTGCCACAGGCAAGCTTTGGATTAGTTTTGCATCTTATAATTAGAATAATTTAGGAGGTTTCTGGAATAGAATAACAGTAGAAGAGTAGGCTATCCGTGGTTAGGGATTAGCAAGTATGAGGGAAGGATCCACTGGATAACCTGCTGATAATGCACAGTGGTTCAGAGAATACCCTAAAGGCAAATGTCAATCTGTAAAATGGGATAATACCACCTTAACACATCTGAAATTCTCTCTGGTAGTTTCAGCATGATTCCGTGTTTGGTCTTCTTCTGTCCATGTCTGTGAATGATGTGGGAACACTGTGTTACTACTTGGTTAACATAGTACCTTCCGCCTCTGCTCTGTCAAATGTACAGTCTACACTTCTTTATGGATTTAATTTTATACAGCTATGGTAATCTGACTCAGAGCTGTATTTAAACATCATTGAAACAAAATGCATTCTTTTTGGATACATAGCCTCTTATCAATCTGTTCCAGATGTTCATATTACACCTGTGGTATCACTCTCTCCCAGATGTTCATATTACACCTGTGGTATCATTCTGTTCCAGATGTTCATATTACACCTGTGGTATCATTCTGTTCCAGATCTTCACATTACACCTGCGGTATCAATCTGTTCCAAGATGTTCATATTACATCTATGGTATCATTCTGTTCCAGATGTTCATATTACACCTGTGGTATCATTCTGTTCCAGACGTTCATATTACACCTGAGGTATCATTCTGTTCCAGATGTTCATATTATAGCTGTGGAATATTCAAATATTCAAGCTGTCAACTCTGCAAAGCTTTTTAGATTCATCTTTGACAACTTAGCTATGTCCTCCATAGAAAGTCAAAAATTACAAAAAAAATAATCAGAAGCTTGGCATGCACTACAATACCAAAGCTTTTATGGCTAACTCAGAATAGCGACAGCCCATGGTTTCCTGCTGCTTAGTCTCTTGTATTCCATCCATGTATTAGGTAACCTTCTCACAAAAGACATACATGAAGTTTACCAAACCCATACCAAGACTGCCTGCTGTACTGCTCATATATATTCCAACTGCCGTAGTTAACAATGCCACAGTGAATCTTATCCAATTAATAGTGGCTCACAGCCTATGTACTGAAAAAAATGTCTAGGACTATTTAAGATGTTGTATTTGTAAATACCTTAAAGGACATTGTTAAGATTGGAGGAAGATGGGTGAAGGCTGCCAGGCTAGTCAAATAGAATTTGATACATAATTCTGTCAATTGTATAAATAAATGTAAAATACAGGCTTGTGTTTTTAAATGAAAGAAAGCACTGTAAAATGTGAACTTCAAGATTGTTGCAACATTGCCATCTGCTGTAAGGAAAACCAAGCCAAGCATTTCAAATGTGTCTTTTGAAGTTGAAAAGATCTTAGGAATCTCTTTTCTGTTTTACAAGTTGGCTCCAGTGAGTCTGGATGAAGGTTTCATGCCCATTGTTTTAAGGTTAAAGTTAAGGGCCAGAATCTACACGTGGAAGGTGCTTTATTGCTCTGGTTTCTGCCAGAGTGTATATGTGAAATGCCTTTTATTGTTGTAGTCTCCTGAGCAGGTGTTAGCTTGCTAAATGATGCAGGTTGTGGCCTGGGAACTCCAGACCAAGTGTCAACATGATGTAATTTGGGAGGGCCTTGGAGAGCTGTTGGTTAGTGTTTAAAAACTACTGTTGAGAGAGAGACAAAAAAAGCATTTTGATCTTGGATATCTAACCCAGCACTGCTTATGCTTTATGTATGTAAATAGGATTATAGCACTGTGATTTCTCTTAGGAATAGTTAAACTTAGAAGAAAGTTAGACTAAGTATTTTTCTTTGAAATCAGATCTTTCCTACAATATTCTTTTTAAGTTTCCGTGCAATCTCTGAACTTGACTAGCATTGTACTGTTGTAGTTTTGTCTTGTGTTTTAATTATTTATTATTAAATATTTTAAAACCTTTACCTGTGGCTGGTTTATGTAGAGATAATTTAACCTCTAAAGTACATTACATATTTACCAATTTTACTGTCTAAGTCACTCCAAATTAAGCCTTGACTGTTTAATCATACCACCATTGGATTATAATATGGCACAGTAATAATTGGACACTCTTTTAAGGGCCTTCTAGTAGCTGAAATTTTAGCTGGGTGGAGGCAGGAATTACTACCATATGGTCTGAGTAATAGGGGCACAGCTGGAGAACCTGTGCCAGCCTTTTCCCAGGAGGTTCTGTGTGGTTGTATAACCTCTTCACAAAGTATGTGTGTTGTGTCAGCTACTGGGGCAGGGACACAAAGCATTGGTTGGACAGAGAGGGTACTGGAGGTTTTAGCTTGCCCAGATAAGTTGAGACCTGTACCCTATAGCTGTGCCAGTGGGGAGTCTTACTGGGGACCTGGTGAGCAGGGGAGCAACCAGCCCCAGACTAACTGTGATCTCTGTGTGCACGTAATGGAAATTGTACTTTACTGTGTGCATTAGTTATCCTTTCCTCTTCTAGGAGATGACCTCCCTGGTGTTAGTGGTGAGAATTGAGGCTCCTTAATTGCTGGGCCAGGGCACGGTCATCACATATTGGTGGCAGTGGTTGGGATATCTTATCACATATTGGTGGCAGTGGTTGGGATATCCTATCACATATTGGTGGCAGTGGTTGGGATATCCTATCACATATTAGGTTGCTGTGGTGGAATCCACATCACATATCGATTAGTTGGTAAACACTAATTGGCCTGTAGTGGTGTGAGTAGAGCGAATTCCTGTAACTTATGTACAGTGATCTCTAAAAGTGTTTTGTACTCTAAAACAGCCACACAGTGTATACTCAGAGTTCATATCACAATTGTTTTATTTCTTTTGTTAGCTTAGTGTTAGTCAGGGTGAGCAGGCAGCATGTCAGCAGAGGAGTATGGAAAGCTGACAAGGATCCAGCTGGCAGAGATGTGTCAGGCTAGGGGACTGGTGCATGGAAACTTGACTAAGGCAGAACTGATTGCAGCCTTGGTTACAGCTGCATCAGAAAACAGCAGCCTGGAGGACAATCAGACTGACAGTGGAGATACAATAACCTCAGAGAATGGACAGCTCAATCTTTCTGCAGTGGACTTAAAAATCCAGCTGGAGCTAAAGAGACTTGAGTTGGAGGCCAGGTGTATGGAACTAGAAGCAGCTGAGAACATGAGGAGTCTACAAGCTGAGGAAAATGAACTGCAGAGGAGGCATGAGAGGGAAATGCTGACTCTTTGCCAGAGTCATGGAGGTAATGGGGAAGGGAGTAACCAGACCCCAGAAGCACAAAAGGTCAGTAAATTTCTTCCACAGTTTAAAGAGGGGGATAATTTTGATAGCTTCATTCATATGTTTGAGCGGGTATGTAAACAGTATGAAGTTGGCCAATGGCTCTGGGTATGGTTCCTGACCCCCTTACTCCATGGTAAAGCTGTAACCTCTTTAGCAAAAATGCATGACACTGACTGTTTTGATTATACTGCTGTAAAAAGACACTTGTTGGAATGTTTTAAGCTAACACCTGAAATGTATAGGAAAAAGTTTTGTGAGCATAGACGCAAGGCAGATGAAAATGTATGTGAATATGTTGCTGAACTGAGCACTTATTTTCATAGCTGGGTGAGTGGATGTCAGATCACCACTTTTGAATGGCTGGCAGACATTTTATAAGGGAACAAAGCCCTTAGCACTTTGCCTGAGGACATGAGGATCTGGTTAGCTGATAGTGTGCTACTTCCGAGGAGTTGGGGAAGAAGGGAGACATATACCTAGCAAGCAGGGCAGCCCTACAGAGGAAAGGGACCCCCAGTACTGCTCATGGGGCTAAAGGAACCCATGGAGGGCAGTACAGTCTGCCCCAACAGAATCCGCCAGTATCAGGGGAAGTCACTAGTCCAGGTACATGTCCAGGAGCTAGGGTTAAATGTTTTGAATGCAACCAGTGGGGCCATGTGGCATACAGATGTCCATGGAGGCAAGGTGGGGAACCAAAGGAGAGGGAGCCAGTAAGTGGGAAAGAAAAAATGCCAACAGTGGGTTGTCTTGAGACAACAGGGGTATGGAACTACCATCCTGCAGATGTCCTGAGAGGGAAGGATTTGGATGAGGCAGTACTATGTACTTATGCAGTTACATGCAGTGAGGCTAGAAGACAAGCATGTGAGTCTGGTAGCCTGGCGGAGACCCAGACAGACTGCATACTTGCAGCCAGGACTGCTGAAGTGGTTACTTCAGGGAGTTAGCTATGATGTAGCAGAGATACTGAATGTGAGCCACAGCTGCTTGTGGGTACTGATGTTCCCTTGGACAGGGTAACTGCAATAGTAGAGGTGAGTAGTAGTACCCAGGCTGACAGTGAGGCACCACTGTCAGAGGATGCCAGACTTCCTATGGAAGGGGAGCTGGGAAGGGTTACAAGGAGATAGCTGAGACAGGCTCAGCTCTCAGACCCTATCCTGGAACAAAAGGTTACTATACATAGAGTGGACTCCTGCTAGAGGGCTAGAAGGTGAGAGAGTACAGCAGTTGGTAGTGCCTAGAGCTTACCATCTGGCGCTTCTAGCCATAGCCCATGATATTCCCTTAGCAGGTCATATGGGCATAAAACATACAAAGAGGCATATTATGCAAAACTTCTATTGACCTGCAATTTCCAGAGATGTAACAGGGTACTACAGGACCTGTGAGCAGTGCCAAAAGGTAGGCAAGGCAGGAGACAAGGTGAGGGCTCTTTTGATGCCTTTGCCTGTGATTGAGGAGCCATTTCAGAGGGTAGCTATGGAAATTGTGGGTCCTCTGAGTACCTCAATTTCCACAGGGAAAAAGTATATCCTAGTGATTGTAGATTATGCTACATGGTAACCTGAGGTAATGGCTTTGTCCTCCATTGAGGCCGAGAAGGTGGCAAATGCTTTGCTAGAGATTTTCAGCAGGGTAGGTTTCCCAAAAGAAATACTGACTGGCTGAGGTGCCAATTTCATGTCAGACCTGCTGGCTTGTCTGTGGAAGTCCTGTGGGGTGAAGCACATGAAGATCACCTCCTACCACCCCCAGACTAATGGTCTTGTTTAGAGGTTCAACTCTACAATCAAGTCCATGCTATGGGCATTTGCAGATCAGTTTAAGAGGGAGTGGGACAAATATTTGTCCCATCTGTTGTTTGCTTACAGAGAGGTTCCCCAGGAATCCACAGGTTTTTCACCCTTTGAGTTGCTGTATGGACATAGGGTGAGGGGACCTCTAGATTTAATTCGAGATGAGTGGGAAGGTGAGTGTGAGTCTTACAAGGAGTCTGTTGTGGCATATGTTCTGAACCTCAGGACAAGGCTCAGGGAACTCATAGGCCTGGCCCAGGAGAACCTGGCAAAAGCCCGACAACAGAAAAATGTGTGGTATGACAGGAATGCTCGAGCTAGAGAGTATGCTGTAGGGCAGCAGGTGATGGTTCTCATTCCTGTCAGACACAACAAGTTGCAAGCAGCTTGGAAGGGACCCTAAAAGGTGGTAAGAAAGGTAAGTAATGTCATCTACATGGTGGAACTGCTAGGCAGAAGGCAGGGACACAAATTGTACCATGGTAACATGATGAAACCTTACCATGATAGGGAGGCACTTGTGCTGAGCATTTGCAGTGGATTGAAGGAGGAGTCTGAGAGAGATCTTGTGACTGAACTCCTCAGTGAGACTCGGGCTGACACCTCGGTGGAAGGGGTAGCAATGTCCCAGCAGCTATCTCCTACCCAGGTTTGAGAAATCCAAGCAGTGTTGAAGGAGTTTGGGGGCATGTTCACCAGGAAACCAGGGAGCACCCACCTGGTGCAGCTCCAGGTGGATACAGGATCCCAAAGGCCTATCAGGCAGGCCCCTTATAGGGTGCCTGAGAGAGAGTCAAACAGACTCTGAGGGAAGAGATACAGGAGATGTTGGAACTAGGGGTGAGTCAGGAGTCCAACAGTCCCTGGGCCTCCCCAGTGGTACTGGTGCCAAAGAAGGATAGCAACACCAGGTTCTGTATGGATTACAGGAAATTAAATAGTCACACAGAGGCAGATCCTTACCCCATGCCTAGGACAGATGAGGCCCTAGAGCAGCTGGGTGGGGCTAAGTATCTTACAACCATTGATCTTACCAAGGGTTACTGGCAGGTGCTTTTGACTCCCAGTGCTAGAGAGAAGTCAGCCTTTGTGACTCCTTATGGCTTGTATGAGTTCACAAAGATGCCCTTTGGGATGAAGAATGCCCCAGTGACTTTCCAGAGGCTGGTAGATCATATCTTAACAGGAGTAGAGGGGTTTGCCCTTGCTTACATGGATGATATTGCTATCGACAGCCATTCCTGGCAAGAGCACCTTCACCATGTCAGGGAAGTGCTGGGCAGACTACAGAGGGCATGGCTGACCATTAAGCCAAGCAAATGTCAGGTGGGTATGGCAGAGGTCTCCTATCTAGGACATAGAGTGGGGAGTGGTAAGGTAAATCCAGAACCTGCCAAAGTGGAAGCCATTCAGGCATGGCCAAAAAGCAGGTGAGGGCATTCGTAGGGACAGCAGGGTACTACAGAAAGTTTGTTCCCAATTATAGTACCATAGCTGCTCCCCTCACAGACCTGACAAGGAAGAACAGGTAGTGTGGACCCCAGCATGTGAGCAGGCATTTCAGAACCTTTAGGAAGCTTTGGGAGGACCCCCTGTGTTAGCCAGTCCAGACTATAGCAAAGAATTTGTTGTACAGGTGGATGCTTCAAACTATTGGGTGGGGGGCTGTACTTAACCAGATTTCTTCAGCAGGAGAAGAGCACCCAGTGGTTTATCTCAATCATAGGCTCCAACCCAGGGAGGAATGCTATACAGTGGTAGAAAAGGAATGCCTAGCCATAGTGTGGGCACTAAAAAAACTTCAGCATTGTCTGTATAGAAGAAATTCACTGTGATGACAGATCACAACCTCCTAACATAGTTAAACAGAGCCAGTCAGCAAAATGCCAAGTTGCTAAGATGGAGCCTGGGGTTGCAAGCATATGATATGTCAGTGAAGCACTGCAGTGGGAGTAGCAATGCCATTGCAGATGAGCTGTCAAGACAGGGAATGAGGTGAGGTACACCCAGCTAAACCTGACACTCTCAAGCGATGTTTCTCAAGGGGCACTTGAAAAACTTGCTTGAGTTTCCCAGGGGGGAGATGTGAAGATTGGAGAAGATGGGCGAAGCCTGCCAGCCTAATCAAATAGAATTTGATACATAATTATATCAATTGTATAAATAAATGTAAAATACAGGCTTGTGTTTTTAAATGAAAGAAAACACTGTAAAATGTGAACTTCAAGATTGTTGCAACATTACCATCTGCTGTAAGGAAAACCAAGCCAAGCATTTCAAATGTGTCTTTTGAGGTTGAAAAGATCTTAGGAATCTCTTAGATGTTTTACAAGTCAGCTCCAGTGAGTCTGGATGAAGGTTTCATGCCCATTGTTTTAAGGTTAAAGTTAAGGGCCAGAATTTACATGTGGAAGGTGCTTTATTGCTCTGGTTTCTGCTAGAGTGTATATGTGAAATGCCTTTTATTGATGTAGTGTCCTGAGCAGGTGTAGCTTGCTAATTTGCAGTTTGTGGCCTGGGAACTCCAGACCAAGTGTCAACATGATGTAATTTGGGAGGGCCTTAGAGAGCTGTTGGTTAGTGTTTAAAAACTATTGTTGAGTGCGAGACAAAAAAAAAATTTGATCTTGGATATCTAACCCAGTGCTGCTTATGCTTTGTGTATGTAAGTATGATTATAGCACTGTGATTTCTCTTAGGAATGGTTAAACTTAGCAGAAAGTTAGACTAAGTATTTTACTTTGAAATCAGATCTTTCCTACAATATTGTTTTAAGTTTCTGTGTGATCTTGGAACTCAAGTAGCATTGTACTGTAGTAGTTTTGTCGTGTGTTTTAATTATTTATTATTAAATATTTTAAAACCTTTGCCTGTGGCTGGTTTATGTAGAGATAATTTAACTTCTAAAGTACATTACATATTTACAGATTTTACTGTCTAAGTCACTCCAAGTTAAACCTTGACTGCTAGTCATACTACCATTGGATTATAATATTGCACAGTAATAATTGGTCACCCTTTTAAGGGCGTTTTAGTAGCTGATAATTTAGTTGGGTGGTGGCAGGAATTACTACCGTATGGTCTGGGTAATAGGGGCACAGCTGGAGAACCTGTGCCAGCCTTTTCCCAGGAGTGTCTATGTGGTTGTATAACCTCTTCTCAAAGTGTAAATAGAGAACAAACAAACTTCGGACTCACCACGACTTTGTAAATAAAATGAAGATAGAATTTTATTGAAGGTAAGCGCTTTCGCGTATCCTCTGATACGCTTCCTCATACCATGAACATTTATTAAAACTCAGTGCTTATATACTCTCTACATTCATTCAAATCAATCAAACACTCTAACATAATTAAGCAATTATTGAATTAAGTGAGTGTCTAATTTAAAGAAATATTCAAGTCTTTTACAGAAAGAATATTCTGAATAGACTCAATACCCTATATTCATCTGGTCAAATTCAAACAGCATGTATAGAATACTTATGTGCACTATTCCTTTTTAAAGTTATACAAAATTCATATACATTCTGGTTAAAAACACATATAAATATTGGTTAGAAATTCATATATATGTTGGTTAAAACATCAAATATATAAATGAATATATGTGAATAGATGAATAAATAAATGAACATGTTGCATGTTTAGAATGTAAACATATATATGAAACAAAACAAAACAAAATGAAAAAATCCAATAATCAATTTTTAAAAATTACATCAAGCTCAAATAACTGTAATAAACTAATAAATATTGTTTAAACTATTCAATAAACCATATTATGGTGGGGGGGGAGGAAAGAGTGAAAAAAGAAATATACAATGTATATTTATCCTTATTTATACTTCTAAAATGAAATATTTAAAATGCTTAAAAATATATACATGTATATTATATATTTAAATAAATCATTTATGCTACTGACTAAATCATCTTCGAATATTAAGATATGGCCTAATTGAAACATATGGGTTTAAACCTGCAGGATGATGTCCTTTCAGTCTAAAAATCCATTTTAATTCCTTCAACTCTAACAAATTCATGTAGTGTCCGCCTTTAACATTTGGTTCTATGATTTGCAATACCCTAAACACAAAAAAGTGATCTGGAAAAGATTGAATATGTTTAGCTAAGGCGTTTAGGTCATTGTTTTTCTTTATATCATATTGGTGATTATATATTCTATTTTTATTTTTAAAATTTCTCAAAGTGTGTGTGTGTGTTGTGTCAGCTACTTGGGCAGGGACATGAAGCATTGGTTGAACAGAGAGGGTACTGGAGGTTTTAGCTTGCCCAGCTAGGCTGAGACCTGGACCCTATAGCTGTGCAAGTGGGGAGTCTTATTGGGGACCTGGTGAGCAAGGGAACAACCAGACCCAGACTAACTGTGATCTCTATGTGCACGTAATGGAAATTGTACTTTACTGTGTGCATTAGTTATCCTTTCCTCTTCTAGGAGACGACCTCCCTGGTGTTAGTGGTAAGGATTGAGGCTCCTTGATTGCTGGGACAGGGCACAGTCATCACAGACATATTAATCACTACTGCCATATTATTCCAACTCAAGTTATTTATCAGAAAACAGACAAAGGTGTCTCAACTTATGGTGTCTGCATAAAATCATCTAACAGAATCTGCCATAGGACACAAAATCATGAAGAAAAACAAAAAAAACTCACAAGATAGAGCCCAATGACACTTCAGTTGGTTAGAAAGAAATCATAAAATCATGCTTAATGAAATGTTTATCTTATATCTCATCAGGAACTTTGCAATATATAAGAAAATGCATTCGTATAATACATTTAAACAAGCATATAGTCTAATTGATTTAAAATTTAAAGATACTGTATGTTATTTTCCCAAAAACATCTGCCAATCTTTAGAGAGTTAATTTCCATTATTAGTTCCCATGACATTAGCACAATTTCTTTTGTAACATATTAATAAATCCATTATTTTTGTAAATAAATTGTATTATTTTGCAAAAATGGTGTATAGATCAAATAAAGTTCTAGTGAATCTAAAGCACATAATTCAGAAATCTAGAGTTTTTTACTTTTTATAAACTGAGCCAAGACAACTCATTTGGCCCCAATTTCATGAATTTTAGACCAGCAGAACAAAATAAATAAATAGACTTGTTTTCAAGGATTACAGTGCATGCATACAAACAATGACCAAACAACAAAGGTTCCACAAAGCTGCACGAAAGGAGACACGAACCAAGTAATAGGATCCTATCACTTGATTCGTATCTGCTTTTGTGCAGCTTTGTGGAACCTTGGTTGCTTGGTTGTCCAATTTTGTTCTACACCGCTATGGTCGTTTCACAATACAAAGAATTTACTTTCGCCATGACTCAGCAATGATTATTATCTGAAATATGCCTTGTACTTTAGATGTGAAATGCTCAAGTATATTTACAAATAAAAATAATTTAATGTTTGCAGACAAGTAAGTACACAAAGTCAGCTGTATCACACTTAATGCTAACAATAGACAAGGATTAAGATTGTTAGCAAAAAAATCTGATTTACCTAATTGTTGTTATTGTACTGTCCAGATCACAAACATCCCTTAATCATATTCAGTTTTCTAAGGGTATCATTGAATTGCCAGCAATTTCTTATCATAGGTTTCTCAATAGTGTATTTCCTGATAAAGTGTTAAGACAAAACCATTTAAATCCGATTTTGTAGTTTTGTTTTCTTTTCAAGCTGGATGAAGTAAGACTGGACTGTGTCTGGTGCAGATTTTATTGCTGTTTATCTATAACACCAAAACAATGGAGTATAAATAAACTTCCTCAGACTTGATCTAAATAAGATTTCAAAATTGTTGTCATTTCTATTATAACCCGTAAAACACTCCAGAACTGTGGTGATTACTTGACCTAGCATTAGAGTCACAAGCCTCCTTTACTTTTTTAGCTTTGTAGACCCATATTCTGTTGATCATATACCCCATCTTAAGTCACCTCTCCCTGCTCTACACCCTCACTAAATCATTAACCTAGTTCCTCTTCTGTACCCAGTTACATCCTATTTCCTCAGATTTACCACTGCTACTTTTCTCTAAAATTGTTCTTCAAACTACCCCATCAACCTCTACCTTTTCTTTTTTCTTAAACAAAAAACATCATTAAATTATCACTTATGACATAGCCAATCAGACATTTATATAAATGAAAACAAGCATTACTGACATATTTTCAGTTGCAGATGTTACACATCACTTGTACTCTATCCAGTCATTGTCAGTCAAACATTACAAAGCTCATTCAGTTTCTGCTTTCCCTTAAACCTTATTCCTCCTTCAAAACTTTATTTTGCATGAGTCATTCCAACAGTTCCTATTTTTTCTGTGCAATTTGCTTCTACTCTTTTCTAAATATCCACTTCCAGTTGTTTTTACTCTATTATTATATTCACTATGTCTGGTACAGTTGATTTAGACTTTAATTTCTATTTTCTAGTAATTGCTTTTTGGCAGCCACCAGAATTAAACTCAGCAAGGCCTTACTATCTTTAGGCAATTCCGATTCTGTATCATAAATTTATAGATTCATAGACTGTTACTAGACTAATGACCCAAGTGGTCTTTCTAAGCCTAGCCAAGTTTTCCTGAAAGAATAATGATGTCCTGCATCCAAATAGGACACTGAGGGCCAGGTATTTATAAGCTACATATGTCCATAATGGGCATGGGTGCCAGCCCTGGTGTAAATTTTCTGTTCCCTATCCACTTGTCTAGGTTGTGGTTAAACTGAGCAACAGAAAACCTCAGCTTCACATAGATGGAAAGCCTGTTCCATAGGAGGGACAGTCTCTGGAACACATATCTGTCTCTCTAGCATGTTCTGTTTAAGTCACAGACAAAAGTCATGGCCCTAGACCTTGTATTTCTGGTACTCTTTGACTTATGAATATGTAGGAGATTCATAAGTGTGGGGTTTGCGGATGGCTTGTAAACCAGGCATAGATCACCCTTCAGCAATCTGTAGGAGACTGAGTAAAGGGAAAGGGATTTAAGGTGCTCTTCATAAGGCAGGTTCATTACATCTTGTATTCTTTTGTAAGGAACTTTATAAAAGCTAAAAAAAATTATAGCTCAAAAAATCATTTCCTTATTTACACCAGTTTCCTCACCCAGCATTGCTAGTCTGCCAATTCATTACACTCCCAAAAATATGTTCCAAATTGTCTCTTTCTTCCCCATCACACCTCCAACATTTGCAATCTACCTGAGGAAAAATTCTTTGGAGTCTGCTTGGGTATAAAAATACCTATGTAAACACTTCCAAGCAAAGATCCTAAATCTACTAGACGTTGTCTTAAAACAAAAATGGTGTGTTTTTGAAGCAGATATAAATATTTGAGCATCTATATAAAGCATTATACTCATCTTTTCTATTCGTCACATCAATGTGGTTCAGTATCCTCTGCTTCAAAATTATCCCAGTCATGCTAACATTAAATGAGTCACAGTTTAAACAGATGACTACATAAATTACATTTTTCAGTTGAGCAACTAATGTATTACTGTCATAAACTCTTCATGTACATAAATCTATAAAACAGGGACTGTTTGCAGCATACTGACATGGTTTGCATCTTTTGGCAGGAAAAGGTTCCCTTATTCTTTGGTGACATGAATCCCAAGTCTCTTCTAAACTGCTCTTTATACAGCATTTTCTTCATATTTGTTCCCACTTTTACTGAAAATAATGTGGAAGATCATCTATGGCTTTTGAAATAGTTGTATTTGTAGTTAGTATATTTTACTTGCTATAAAATATTTTCTTAATGGTATTAGAATCATTGCTAAATTCCAAGCCTCAATTTATGTCCATTAGTATTCATGTCTGCTACACAACAGTCAGCATCTGATGCTATCATCTTATATTTGTGTGGTCTAAATTCCTGAATATATATTTATTTGTTTTATTTATTTATTGACTTTTGATTACTGGGAAAATCCGACTGGGTAGGAGCACATTTTCAGCAGATGCCTGGGGAGAAATGCTTCAAAGTATTACAAAACATTTTAAGAACAATAATTTTACAATCTTTTAAAATAATACAAAAACTACAGTTTAAATAATTATTCCAAATTAGACATAATATGAAAACTTTGGTTAAGAATACATACAAATTACATATCAATGATTTAATATTTAGAGAACTTTTAGCCAATTTACAGAGAAATTAAAGATAAGTTAGAATAATGCAAACATGAATTAGAATATCAAGTTAGAGAAAAGCAGGCTTATGGTATATTTACAGATAAAGCCAAGGGAGAAAAGTTGATATAAGAAAGTGAGTGAAGAAGGGAGAGTAAGGAGGTATAAGGTATGAACTGGTGTTTGCTCATATTTAAAGATATAGTTTATCCTGGTGTTGCACAAGAACAGAGATAGCTTTGGCTAGAAAGTCTTTCAGAATGGTTTTGAAGGATGGCAGTGAGGATATTGACCTGATGGATACAAATAAGGAGTTCTAGGCCTTAGCAACATGGTATGAGTACAGACAATGCCCACCAGATTTGATAGCTTTGTGGACAGACAGGAGTTTTTGGTCATTTGATTTTAATGACTGACTGGGAACATAGTTATTCATAGATTCATAGGTAGGTACTAGGCTATTGGCCCTAGGGCCTATATAAGCCTAGCCAAAAAGGTACCCTGGCTTTCGCCACCCAAGAAAATTATTTTCCTGTGCCCCTGTCCAGCAGAGCCCCAGAGGTGATCCCTGGGGTGACTTTCCTATTTCCCATCCAATCATCAAGATTTTTCTTGACAAGTGCTAATGAGGAGCTTTGTTTGATATAGCTAGGTAGTTTGTTCCAGAGTATGGGAAGTCTCTGGGACAGGAATCTATCCCTCCTGCATGTTCTGTTTATTGTGGTAACAAGATTTAGGTCCCTAGAGTGTGTAGCTCGGAGGGATTTGGATTTCTTTAAGTGGAGCATGTCCAAAAGCTCTGGGTTTGACATAGCTTTGTATGTTAGGCAGAGATCGCCTCTGAGTAGGCGATATGCAACAGAGTAAAGCTGGAGTTTTTTTAGATGGTCTGTGTAAGGCATTTGTTTGAGGCCGGTAATCCTCTTTGTGAGGTATTTCTGCAGCCTTTCCAGTTGTTGTAGATGTCTTGTGAGGTAAATACAAAAAGGGGCGTTGTACTCTATAATGGGTCTAATGTATGACGAGTAGAGGGGAACAATGACCTATTTTTTCATGGTTGAAAAACCTTTTGCGATGAGTTGTGCCACTTAGAAGGATTTCCTGACTGCTGTGGCAATGTGATTATCAAAAGAGAGACTACTGTCCACTTGTGTCCCAAGGTCTCTTATCATACTTTCGGTGTTAAGTAGACTACTGCCTATGTGGTAGTTCATGGATACAGATTTTTTACCAAAGGAGATGACAATGCACTTTTTAGCACTGAGCTTGAGGCCATGGCTTTGACACCAGGCATCTGTCTCAGTGAGGCCCTTTTGTAGGATGTCCACATCATTAGGAGTTTCGATTATGGCTCCTTGTTTGCAGTCATCTACGAACTTCATTAGCCAAAGACCTTCTGTGTTAGCCTGTACTTCAGAGAAGTAGATACCAAACAGGAGAGGACCCAGGACTGAACCCTGTGGTACTCTACTTGTCACTGGTCTGAAGTCGGATTTGTTATTTAGTGCTGGGCAAGCAGACGGATTCTGGATAATTTTATAGATGGTAAGAAGCTGTATATGTTAGTTGATGGGGTAGTTCGAACCCATTTAGGCTTTTTGGTGCTATACAATGGTGGGTTCTGAAAGGGGTATTTGCTGTAAATTTAGCAACTTTGTTATACCATTGTTCAAGTGTTGAATTTTGTGATGCCTGAAGGTTAGTAGGGATGGGATCATCATAAACAAGTGTGTGGAGGAGATAAGCAGTTGCAAGTATAACTATTACAACCAGTGATAGCCGAACAGTGCCTTACTAAAAACACACAAAAAAGCAAAGAGTTCTGCTAACAGAGAGTTCCACAGAGTTATTGACTGATATTTAATGTCAGCGTTTTCTCATAAACACACTAATCCACTGAATGAATAGAACAGCAAACTTTAATACCACAGTTGTTTAAAAACTTAAAAATTACAGCATAGTTAAGCGCTTTCATCCTGTTAATACCTAGGACTTCATCAGAACTAAATACATTTGTCAAAATGAGTGGTATTTATAATATCCCTAATCAATTCATAACAATAATTGTTTCCAGGCAGTAATTAGTCTTAAAGAAATATACACCTTTAAACATTAAACAGTTACCAAATCAACAATTTAATACCTATACATTTCATCATACTATAAAAGTATATTAAAACTCATGTTATAATAAATTCATTATACTATTATAATTTAGCTGATCTTAATTTTAGAACAGGTAATATTGAAAGTGTTTCATTTAACCCTGGTTCTCTGCAAGTTTCCAATGACAACTGCCAAAACAGTTCTCTGTATTCTAATTTATTTTCCCATTGTACTCCTCTGGGGGCCTTTGTATTTGCTCATGGGCAAAGAACTTAAAATAACTATCTTTGTAAATCCTTACATGTTTTGTTAGAGCATTTGTATCCTTGTCTTTATTAATCTTGTATATATGTTCATATATACATTTTTTTCAGGGCTCTTTCAGTTTTACTTACATAAAAAGCTTTTCATTTTTTACAAATTGCAATATATACCACCGCACAAATGTTACAATTATAATATTGTTTTGCTTGAATTGCTTATTTCTGGCAGGCACTACTGTTTTCCTTGTGTTTGACATTGAATGTTACTAACAAACCTTTGAACTCACAGTGATAAAACATACCTTCTTTATAAAATGAAAAATATATTTTGCATATAAAGGAAGTCTTGAGAAGGGGATCAATACCTTACCTATACAAATCTCAAGTGGTTCACTCTTTGAATAACCAGCAGATACAATGGAATGAAATTGCAAATTATTATAGGCCCTTATAAACTTTAAGAAATACCAAATAATGGGCAACACAATGGTTGAAAACTCATGTCAATTGCTTTACACAACTAGTCAACAGAATTCAAGTTAAGTGCCATGTACTCACTCATGTCATTTCATATAGAAACTAATTATGAGTATAAGCATTAGTATCCATAATGATAGCAGCACCTTTATCTACCATCATACTACAGCTGTTATTGTCACTGGACAATTGTGTTTGTGCTGTTCTTTTAGACTCATGTATTACAATATCATTTTTCTAAAATGCCTCTACTAACTACAGGGTATAGTTTACATGTGTATAAACCGTACATGTACTATTCTCAGCTGAAACACTGAAAGAACCATTTAGCAGCCCAAACCTTTAGACTCAGCTTCATGAAGTACATTTTAATTAATTTTACAAAAGAAAACACTGTATTTGCACACCTTAAAGGAAAATATGTTAAGGCCCTGCTTAAACTACTTAACATCACTACATGCTCATGAAGACAAATTTATTACGTTAAAGATACATGCATTCTGCCCTTATGTTTGTCTGTAACACTTAACCAGTTATTGCTTCTTCTACTGGTGTTGCAATTCTAATATACTCCATTGCAGTACTGGCACAATTCTTTGCAGTGCTGCTGATGTCCCTGCCTCTCTGCTACTAGAAATGTGTGTTTTCACGGTCTAGGACTGGATCTGGATGAAAACTCTTCTTCATCTACATGCCATCTGATCCATCCTGTTGCTCAGACCTTGTCAACTACCTTTCTTGTTTTTTTGCAGTCAGTTGAGGTGACCTCTTTCTTGGTTCTACAGTTGGGGAGCATCTAAAAAAAAAACATTTTCATCTGCTTGCAAAATATTGGTTGATTACAATACCCTTGGTTGTTTTAAATGCAGAATTGTTTATAGGCATTACCAGAATAACATTAATCACAGATCAACTTTTTATACTTCTTTTTTAACTTTCTCGTAATCATCAGCTTCATTTTTTTTTTTCAAATTGACTTTTTATTTCTGAGAAATTAACTCCTAAAAGCCATTTTGCTACCAAAGTTGCAATAACAGTTTTGTGTTCTTTTAATACTCACTCATTTTTTTTCTAACCAACATCTTCACTAACTGTAAATCAGTGGTATTAAAAAGCTTGCAAAATTCATTAGAAAAAGGTACATCTGTGTAAGTAAACTTTCCATAACAGTAGATGTTTGAAAGATCACTGTTGTAGTAGCCAAGCTATAAGAGTTATATCATGCATAAGATATAACAGCCAGCCAGCTTCCAAAGCTTCACGGCACCTTCCAAGTACCCAAACCATTAGTCAGCTTGAGATGACTAAAAAGAGAGGTTTGGGCACCAAGACCTTCAGAGCTTGCATGCCAACTGGGAGAGGGAGACTGAGCCCTGACAGGACATTGCTAGGAAGTATAAAAAACAAATCTCCACACCTTGCCAAAATAAAATGCACAAAAAAAAAACAAGGGGGATGGAGGGAACAGCTACTGCAGCAGTGATGATTAGAACATGTACTGTTATGGTAAGTTTACTTACACAACTGTACTACTATTCTTCATACTGATCACTGCTACAATAGCCTAAGCTATCTGAGTAGATTGCCTTAGAAAGAGAAGGGTCCATGAGCCCCTAAAGAACGGTCCTTGCAAAGTATGACCATGACCTAGACCTGGAGAAGGAATCTAGCTTGTAGTACTTTGTGAAAGTATGTACAGAGGGTCATATTGCTGCTTCTGGAATATTTCTAGAGTCCAACCCTTTTCAAAAATCCATAGATGAAGTCAAAGCCTTGAAAAAATGTGCCTTGACCCTGCCTGGAACAGCTATGTTGTGGTAGGGATAGCAAAAAGGCAATAGCCCAAGACAACCATTTGGAAATAGTCTGATTTGACACATGTTGTCCTTTCTTCTTATCTTCACAAGAAATGAACAACTGATTGGAGGTTCTGAATAATTTTGTTCTGTCAAGATAGTACTGGTTTGTCTGTGGACATCTAAGATATGAAGTATCCTATCTCCCTCATCTTGGGGTTCAGGAAAGGAGACAGGGAGATAGATAGTTTGGTTTAAAGTAAACTTGGACATAAAAGAAAGATCGGTTTTGGAGGAAACCCTGTCGCTGTGGAAAACAAAGTAAGGTGGATCCATCCTAAGAGCTTGCAGCTCAGATACTCTTCCTGCAAATGCCAGAGCAACCAGTAAAACTGTTTTCTTTGTTAAGAACCTCAAGTCAGCCAGGTGATCTGGTTCAAATGGAGGACATGTTAGCATCTCCAATACAAAATGAACATCCCAAGGAGAAGCCACCAGTTTTCTTGAAGGTCTCTCATGCAATACCCCTTTCAAAAACATTTTGACATGGGAATGCCTTTAATCAGGGGGATCCATGGGCAGACATGTGGAAATGGCTAACAAATGTATCTTGACAAAGGGTAAGACAGGCCACAGGAAAGTAACTCACAGAAATATTGTAAAACAAGAGAAACACTAGCACTGAATGGGTGCATGTTATGTTGTTGGCACCAAATAGAAAACCTTTTCCATTTGCTAATATATGATTTTCTGTTATCATGCTTCTTGTCTCCATTAGTACCTGCTGTATGTCCTCAGTAAACAGGTGCCTAAAAGGTATTAAGACCCTGTCATCCAAGCATTCAGTTGACGTTGTTTGGGGTTGGGATGTATCAAACACCCCATTCTTGTATGAGTAGATCCAGTCTGTGAGGAAGCTTCTGGTAATTGTCCCTGGCCAATTCCAAAAGAAGGGAGAACCACTGTTGCCAGGGTCAGAAGGTAGTCACCCCAATGATCTAGGGGATTCTTTATGAAGCTTCAAAAGTACCCTGGATAGCAGTGGAAAGGGTGGAAAAACATACAGGGACATTCCTGTCCAAGGACAAGAAAAGGTATCTGTCTTCCATGCCTTCTTGTATGAAGTCCCAGAGCAGAATTATTTCAGATGATTGTTCAGAGATGAGGCAAAAAAGTTATACTTGGGGAGCACCCCACAGATTGATCAATTATTGGAAGACCTCACTGATCTAGTTTCCATTCACAAAGTCTACTTTAGTTCTGCTGAGCTTGTCTGCCAAGCAATTATGCTCTGACAGAATGTAGGAAGCCTGTAGAGTGAGACTGTGCTGTAAAGCTAAATCCCATGCTGACACAGCTAGTCTGCATGGTAGGGGGGGATAAGATCCGGTTCCCCATTCCTTGTTTATGTATCACATCACTGTGGTATTGTCCATAACAACTTTAAGTGCTCCTAGGGACCAAAGGTGATTAAGAAACTTAAGTGCTTTGATAAGGGCAAGTACTTATTTTATATTTATGTGCTTGTGTCTATTTTTGATGTATCAGATACCCTCCACTTTTATATTTACATGCTTGTGTCTATCGTTGTTGTATCAGATACTCTGCATGTTTATATTTATGTGCTTGTGTCAATTGTTCTACCCTGCACTTTTATATTTAGGTTTTTGTATCTATCGTTGTTGTATCAGATACCCTGCACTTTTATATTTAGGTGCTTGTGTCTATCGCTGTTGGCCCAGATACCCTGCACTTTTATATTGCCATGCTTGTGTCTATTGTTGTACCAGATACCCTGCTACCATATACTTTTATATTTACATGTTTGTGTCTATAGTTGTTGTACCAGATACCCTGCTACCCTGCACTTTTATATTTAGGTGCTTGTGTCTGTCGTTGTTGTACCAGATACCCTGCACTTTTATATTTACGTGCTTGTGTCTATCACTGTTGTAACAGCTACCCTTCACTTTTATATTCATGTGCTTGTGTCTATCATTGTTGGATACCCTGCACTTTTATATTCATGTGCTTGTGTCTATCGCTGTTGTAACAGCTACCCTTCACTTTTATATTCATGTGCTTGTGTCTATCGCTGTTGTAACAGCTACCCTTCACTTTTATATTCATGTGCTTGTGTCTATCATTGTTGGATACCCTGCACTTTTATATTCATGTGCTTGTGTCTATCGCTGTTGTACCAGATACCCTGCACTTTTATATTTAGGTCCTTGTGTCTATTGTTGTTGTACCAGATACCCTGCACTTTTATATTCATGTGCTTGTGTCTATCGCTGTTGTAACAGCTACCCTTCACTTTTATATTCATGTGCTTGTGTCTATCATTGTTGGATACCCTGCACTTTTATATTCATGTGCTTGTGTCTATCGTTGCTGTAACAGCTACCCTGTACTTTTATCTTCCTTGATGCTGCTCCCTAAGCAAAGTCTGACATGCTTGTTCTGACTAACTGCTTTGGAGCAGGAGGGGAGAAGGGGAGACCAGGATTCAGAGATATTTGATGTCTCTATCAAGTGATTTTCTTCTCACAAATCCCAGTACTGGAATATGAAAAGATAATGGATGTTGATGCTGGGACCAAAGAAACTGCAGATACCATTGAATTTTTCTCATGTGGAGTCTTCCCAGATATCATGAGAATCATAGATGCCATGAACCCTGGATTTTCATGCTATTCCTTTGCAGTGACTGAAGTATGAGTGAAAAAAACCTGAAATAGATCTAAATATCTATGTATTTTTTTCTCTTATGGAAGAAAAGCTCTTTGTACAACAATATCCAGCAGACACCCCAGGAACACAATCCTGTATGAAAGAGTCAAAAAAAGTTCTGAATGTTCTCTTGGAAATCCAACCAGTGTAGGAGATCTCTCACCTAAGTTAGAGATTCCTGGCAGTTCGAAAAAGACTCTGCAAAGATAAGCACATCATGTAAATATGGAAAAATGTGGATACCCTGTAGCCTGCAATGTGTTATAACTGCAGCTAGATAATTGTTGAGCAGTCTTGGATTGTGGGATAGGCCAAAGAGTAAGGTACAGAACTGATAATGTGATCCAGACATATAAAACATTAAGAAAAGCCTGAAGTCTGGATGCATAGGTATGTGATGATAAGCATCTTTTAAATCTAACATTACCAAAACACTCAAAAGAGGAAGAAGGGGTAAGAGGTTGTGAAGTGAAAGCATTTTGAACTTGGGCACTATCACAAACTGGTTTAGGAAAGAAAGGCCCAGAACTGGTCTGTAGGCATTTTCTTCCTTTGGCACCAGAAACATTCTTGAATTAAAACCTCTTCTTAACTGAAAAGGAGGAACAGTTTCTATTAGCCCCTGGGAAAGCATATGCTGCAGGACAGGAGGGAAAGAGACATTTGGTTTTGTGAATATGTGGTAATTCCCTGGAAAGGACAGATTTCTTCCCACTGCCATCTGTAACTCTGCTGAATAAGTCCCATGATCTATTTGTTTGAACCAAAGTGATGCCAAAGAGAGAAACAGAGATTCAGACTTTTTGGAATGAATAAAGGACTGCCAGGGTGAGATGGGGTTGACAAGGTCCCTTACATAGTCATTCTGACTTATCTGACTATCCTTTGTTCTTGGGGGGGGGGGGTCCTGCTTTCTTTTTGGAACTTCCTTGTCACTGTTTTATAAATGTCTGTGTACCAGCATTTTGCTGAGACAGTTTGTTTTGTTTCTTGCCAAAACTGGATGACACAGCAAGAAAACCCTTGGAAAATTTAGAAAAAGAAGGATGAAAATCTGAAAGATTCCCTGTGTAAGCTTAACTCTCTCATCACATTTTTGATAACCTCTGTAGCAGTGGGTCCAGAAACAAAATATTTAAAGATAAATTTAGAATCTCATTTTTACAGTCTTTGTGAGGTTCTGATATTGCTGCCAGGCAAATCTCCTCAACACAGTACCAGTGGCAGCAGCCCTGGATGTAGTATGTACAGTCATAAATACACGTACAATGAACACTGACCTGAGAAATAAAAGCAACTAAATCACACAAAGCAGATTTTTCCTCACAGGAAGGAATTGCAAATAAACATTCCTCATAATCTGATGTTGTTAATATTCGTTCATTCCTTACTGATGGGTGGAGCTAGCCAATATCAAGCTCATGTCAGCCAAAAACTCTAGAGCCAAGGTCCTACCTAGAATGCTGTGCTCCCTGTTACCTCAGATCTCATTTGCCGCATTGCTGAACAGCCATGTCAAACTACTCTCTCAGCTAAGTGTCAAATGTTTTGACAGTTTATATATTATTACTCTAATTACTTTTCTCTCAAATGTTTATTCTAATATTTTCCTACCCTATCACACACTTTAGACTCTCTCCCTTTAGTCCTTTCCCTTTATTACCCTCTTTTCTTACCTTGTGGTAATTCTCCATTACCATCATTGGTAATTCTTCCTTTTCACTTTTTACCCTTTTCTTGGGTAGCTGTTATTCTTCCTTTTGCTACTGTGCTTCTTCTTCACACTAGCTATGTCGGATAAGAAAAGTTCCGCTGGTTTTAAGCAGTGCAAGGATTGCATCCGTAAGTTACCACTATCCGATGGCCATGACTTATGTGTCTACTGTCTTAATGTCTCCCACTTGACTGTAGATCCTCCGTGTGGGATTTGTAAAATATTCTCTACCAGGACTCTCAACGAGAGGAAGAATAATTTAATTTTGAAAGGTGTCCTCAAGTCTCCTTTCTCTAAGGCTATTTCTGGGTCGGAGGGCTCACCCCCTCCTGTTAAACCCCACAAGAGGCATTCTTTCTCTTCTTCATCGAAGTCCCTCCCTTCTTCTCCCTCTGGAGATCATAGGGAGTTGACTCACAAGAAGGTGAAATTGATTACTACTCTGGTGCTGCCACCTGTGACCCTGTTGGCTCCAGGCTCGGCACTGCCCCAAATGATCCTGACTACAGCCATGTCTCCTTTATCGATATCGGCACCGGAGTTCCCGGTGCAGACAACTATGGTTCCGACAGTTTTGTCGCAACCCCTAACAGCACTGTCAATACAGGTTCAGTCCCCTTCGGCACCATTGGTACAGTCACCTTTGGCTCCAAGTATGACTCTTCTATACTGCACAGAGCAGACTTTTTTGGCACTGACATGTTCTTTGGTGCAGTCCTTCTCAGCACCGTTCTTATTGCTGGTGCAGACATTATCCACTGTGGCACCATACCCTTTGGGGC
The DNA here is from genome assembly GCF_019279795.1 of Protopterus annectens. Taxonomy (NCBI): domain Eukaryota; kingdom Metazoa; phylum Chordata; order Ceratodontiformes; family Protopteridae; genus Protopterus; species Protopterus annectens. The sequence continues at coordinate 160,973,908 of NC_056751.1, read as the reverse complement.
AGACCTTTGCCTTTATGGTACAGGCACCTTTAACTACTATGGTGCTGACAACTTCAGTGCAGACCTTTTCCATACCATTTTCTTCAGTGCAAACTTCCTCGGCTCTGAGCTCTGCACCTACTGAATTAGCAAGGACCAAATATTACCCTTCACTGGATCCTTTTGCAAGCAGTCAGTATAGTCCTTTCCTGGAAAGGCCAGAATCACCATCAGCCTTCTCCATGAGGTCAACCAAGAGTCTTTCTGAGCAGTATGTGTTGCAGCTTGTTGATCAGTTGCATGTGACCAGAGGTCTCTCTCAACTGTCGAAGTCCACGTTTCCTCATTCAGGTGAGCGTATTTTGCCTCAAACCCCAGCATATACTCCTCCTTCGACTTCCACTCAAGTTTCGAAGCCTATTACTCCGACAGCAGCTTCCCTCCCTCCGACTCCAATAGTGGATCTCACTTTGGAACCAGAGTCATTCTTGTGACCTTCAGTGCACTGGGCATCAGGGTCTTCTCAGGCCAGTGGCTGTGCCATTGGGGAGGACATTCCTGGCTCCATGACGATTTTTTTCTATGGCACCTTCCAGGGGTGCTCTGTCTTCTGTGGTTCACAGTCCTCTTGAGACTTCTGGTCTTGGGGCAGGCTTGTCGGGGTGGGGTGTGACCCCAGTTCCGAGGTTGTCATGCTTGGTTCCAGGCTCCCATCCCTCCTTGGGCAGGCCAGTCTTCCAGGTCATGGAGAGGGCACTTGCCTCTGCTGGCAAAGCTCATTTGTCAGAGTCCTCTCCCCCCTCTGTGCCACAACTGCCACAAGCTTCTACTCCAAGACACCGGGCACAAGAGCCTCACATCTCTCCTCCTAAGGAGACCCCCTCTTTGCAATCTTCCCCAGAACCTCCCACTGAGGAAGCACCCCACAGAGCATCATGTAAGAGGAAGCACATGGACTCCACTAAGGAGTCATTGACTGAAGATATGGATTTTGATGATGGGGAAGGGTCCCCTCAGTCACCATCTGATGAGGCATCCTTTGGTGGCATCCTCCAGATCCTTAAACAGAGGGGTAACTGGAAGCCCTCTAATCCTTCCTCTGAGGAATCTGTATTCCTGCAGGCTTTTTGTGCCCAGCCCCCTACCTCATGCATCATCCCACCTGCTGATGAGCTAGTCCAGCTCATCGTGCATCACTCATGGAAGACTCCTGATACTACAGAAGCGATACCTAAGAGGCCAGAGAAAATATTATCGCCCCCCCCACTGAGCACCCCCACTGGTCACTTGGTCTTCCAGTAGATGCTATGGTGGTGGCAGCTGCTACTAAGAAGGATTTGGCAGAAGAGAGCCAAACTGTCCATCCACTCAACAAGGAGTCCCGGGTGATTGACAGATTAGGGAAGCATGTGTTTGCTTCATCGACCTTCGCCATAAAGGTCTTTGAATTATTTGGCACATTTTACCAGGCTTCAGTGAGATCTTATCAACCAGCTCTCCAAAACCTTGGTAGAAGCTGTTTCGGATGAAGTCAGTGATAATGTGGCTTCTCAGATAGCCACCCTAGAGTCCATTTCCAACTCTTCCATGCATCTTATTTATCATGCAATGGAAGGGGTGGCTAGAACAGCAGGCACAGGTATAGTCACCAGATGACATGCTTGATGCCCCTTTGTGACTTTGTGGACTCCTTTAAGGCTTCCTTCATGAATGCCCTCATAGAGGCCACTTCTTTGTTTGGCCCTAAAGTCAAGGATACGCTGGCATGGTGCGAACAAGATGGCAAGACTTTGTCTACTGTTGGTAGCAGACACTCCACTCCTCAGCAATTTTGTTTCAGAAATCAGAGGAGCGGAAAGATCTGGCACAAGAAATCACAAGGTTCTTTCTGGGATGCACGTGCCAAGGTTTCCCCTAGAGGCAGAGGGGGAACTATATTGGAAGACACCCCTTTCAGGGCAGAGGAGGTCCGTGAAACCGGGGTTCCAGAGATTCTTTCTCTGGCCAACCCCTATCAGCTCTCCTGAAGTGTTGCCCAACTGCTCACCTCTGGAAGTGGTCGGGGGTCATTTCTCCTTGTACCCCACTGCCTGGCAAAAGATAACAACAGACTCTTGGGTACAATGGATTATATCCAGAGGCTATCACATCCCCTTCCATCTTTGCCCAGTCTCATCAAGAGTGTTCCCTGACATTCCACCCAGTGAAAGGGAAATAGCAGCACACAAAATCAAAAAGCTGCTACAAAAAAGAGTCATCCAGATGGTCCCCCCAGACCAGATAGGATCCAGATTTTACTCAAGGTTCTTTTTAGTGCCAAAAAAGACAGGGGACTGGAGACCAATTATGGATCTCAGTACACTAAACAAATTTGTAAAAACAGAGAAATTCTGGATAGTCACAGTTCAGTCTATCTTTCCTCTTCTGGAAGAAGATGATTGGATGTGTTCTGTAGACCTTCAAGATGCATATTACCACATAAAAATGCACAAATACTAAAGAAGATACCTCTGTTTCTGTAAAGGAACCAGTCACTACCAGTTTTGAGCCCTGACCTTTGGTCTCTCTACAGCCCCCAGAGTGTTCACAAAATGCACGACAGTGGTTATCGCTCACTTGCGACTTCATCGATTCCAGGCATTTCCATATCTAGACGATTGGCTCCTTACTGCCCCCACCAAGCATCTACTGGAAGAAGCCCTGCAGTATACTCTCTTAACAGTTCGAACCCTTGGAATCACTATAAACTGGGAGAAATCCAACACAACCCCAACTCAGTCTTTGGAATTTATAGGGGTACTGTTGGACATGAGAAATTGCACAGCATCCCTTCCAGAACACAGACTTCAGTGAAAAAGACAACAAGTTCAACCGCTTCTCTGTCACCACAAATCCCCAGCTCAATCTGTTCTTCAGCTACTGGGGTCAATGGCAGCTTCGATTACCATTGTTCCTCTAGCCAGATTCCACATGAGACTTCTTCAATGGCTACTTCTCACTCAGTGGTACCCTCTACAACATCCTTTGTCTTTTCAAATAAGTGTAACTCAGAGATGCAAGTAAGATTTACTCTGGTGGACATCTCGAAATCCCCAACAATGGTCCCGCCCTTTCAACCCCCATCAACCAATAGCCACAATGACTATGGACCCCTCCCTGATGGGGTGGGGGGGGCTATTTCAGGAAAACTCGATCCAAGGCACCTGGTCGAAGACAGAGGGCCTTTTGCATATCAGTGTCCTGGAACTGAGGGCGGTGCTTCTAGCGTTGCAAGCATTTCACTCCATTCTTCCATCAGGGACTATTGCGATCCAATCAGACAACATGTCAATGGTCTGGTACATCAACAAACAAGGAGGCACCAGATCTTACCCGTTATGCTGAGAGACCTTGAGAATATGGCAATGGGCAATAGCTCACAACCACTTCCTGATTGCAACGCACATTCCCGGGAGCTCCAACTTGATAGCAGACAAATTGAGCAGGTGCATTCTACAGCCTCACGAGTGGTCCCTCAATCCTCTGATAGTGGCAAAAATCTTCAACCACTGGGGCCAGCCTTGCTGCGACCTATTTGCCTCCCCAACCAACTATAGCTGCAGCAACTACTTTGTCCTGATCCCCCCTTGGGGACAGTCACCAAGGGACACTGTAGTCCACGCTTGGCCCTCGGGTCTTCTTTATGCCTATCCTCCTCTCCTCCTCATCTCTCAATTTCTAAAGAAAGCACGGCAGTTGAAAAGCAAAGTGATCCTCATTGCTCCATATTGGTCTCAACAAGTCTGGTTTCCCTTCCTCTGGCCTCTCCTGCTAGATAAACCGTGGATCCTCAATCCATCCCCAATGTTGATCTCCCATTCACAGGGTCTGATTCACCCTAATCTAACAACCCGGAAACTGACAGCTTGGTTTCTCCACTTCCTATGATTACGAGGTAATTGTGCAATATTCTTATAAATCGTCCACCAGACTAATCTATCTTAAGAAATGGAAGAGGTTCTCTCTATGGGCAGCAGATAAGCAAATAGACCCCTTATCAGCCCCGATCTCGGTGGTATTGGATTACTTATCACATCTTTTCCACTCTGAAGTGTCTGCCTCTACTATCTGTGTACATTTAGCTGCCATCTCAGATTTTCATACTGGTTTTCAAGATTCTTCACTTATGTCACACAGACTCTGTAAGACATTCTTGAAACAGGTTATCCACCTAAAACCTCCTTTTAGAGAACCTGTACAACCTTGGGATTTGGCTTTGGTTCTGCAAGCTTTAACAGCTCGACCCTTTGAACCCGCATATTCTTGTGATGTAAGATATCTCTCTTGGAAAACTTTGTTTCTGATTGCAATAACATCGGCCAGGCAATTGTCAGAACTTCAGGCCTTATGCATCAAACCTTCCTATCTTATCTTCCATAAGGATAGGGTATCACTGAGAACCAATTCTACCTTTTTACCAAAAGTGGTGTCAGAGCAATCTATCAAGCAGTCTATTGATCTCCCAGTGTTCTTTCCTAACCATTCTAACAAGGGAGAGTATTGCCTGCACTCCTTGGATGTTCATAGGCAAATAAGATTTTATCTGGAAAGAACAAAAGCTACCCGCAACTGTTTCCGGACCTAGACAGGGTCATCTTGTATCAAAAGTTACATTGGTTTCATGGTTGAGAAACTATATCACCTTTATCTACTACAAAAACAATCTCACCTTGCCTCATAGAGTCAAAGCACATTCTACAAGATCTATGGCAAGCTCAGCAGCTTTTCATGCTAAGGCTTCCCTCAATGATATTTTCTCAGCTGTGACTTCGGCCAAACCTCATACTTTGGTTCCGGGGACGGAACTGATAACCCATCAGTAATGAATGAACGAAGATCAACAACACAGATGGAATGTTATGGTAAGACATAACTTCTTTTTTTCACAACTAATCAGAATAAACCTTAACATATGAGCCTGAAAATTCAAAAGTCTAAGAATCAAACTTACAGAAGCATACACTTTTTTCAAAACATCCTTGCCTTGTCTTTCGTCTTTTCCTGGTTAGGGGTCGCCACAGCGGAACTCTGGTCCACTAATGATTGGCAGTGTATTTTTATGGTGCCAAGTTACCAACCCAACACTGAACCTTCAAGGAAGGCACACCCATTCATGCACGCACCTACCTGCATGTCTTTAATGTCACTCAACCACAGGAAGAACATGCAAACTCCACACAGAAGGTGCTCCAGACAAGAATCAAATGGGAGAACCTCTTGCTGTGAGGCGACAATGCTAACTGCTGCACCAGAGCAGCTCAAAACATCCTTGTCAGGAGGGAAATATTAGAATTAACAAAATAAAATGCTTGGCAGCATCTGGATTGACTAAAGCTGTATCTGCTGGGTAAGGTCTGGGGTGAGTGTATAGAAATTTGAAAGACTGAGTAACTTTGTACATTCTATCTGCTTTCTTAGGTGCAGCAGGCTGGCTGTCAGTGAAGCCACAGGCTATGACAAACAATCCTTCAATGGTGGTAGCAATGGTGGGATGGCAGGATGTTCAGATAATTCCATCTGTAGCATTACATAGCATTTTCTGAGGAAATGAGAAACCTCAATGTTCTCACGCTGAAAACACTGTTACATTCTGAAAACAGTTTCAGAGAAAGAGAATTCAGATAAGATGCTGTTCCCCAAGTCTGAATTAGACATTTGAGGAGAAAAAAACTGTATCTATCCCATCACATTCCTCTCCAGATTCAATTTCTTAAGTCTCTTTAAGAAAAGAGGAATCTTTTTTTCTCTTACTAGAAACTGATAACCAAGAAACGAACTAAACTTGAATGAAAAAAGAAAAAAAACGCCACAAATATGAAGAAAAATACTCTTTTAATGAGCACTTTCGTCAGTAGATACACTTGACTTCATCAGATTATATAAAACATTGACATTACTTACTTTTAAAAGCCAGGCACCACCACATGACCACAATTAATTTCCTCTACAGGATTCAAATTGTATTGCAACACTGTTTCTCAAGCTATATTGCCTCTACAGGATTCAGGTTGTATTGCAACACTATCCCCGGGATTCATGAAGCTTGCACCAGGCGCAGGCACAGCGTAGGTGGTATAACATCATATATGGGCGCCGAGCGATTCAGGTACGATCCAATTCCACGTGCACTACCAGTGTACGCCAGATCTGCGCAGCCCTCAGCTTAGGTATGCTAATCACCCCATGCGCAGTGCCGCACCATGCAAATGAAGGTGCATAGCGATTCATGAAGTGGTGCAGGCGTAGTGTAAGCCCACAGAAATGTAAACCAAAAAACACGGTTTACATTTTTCCAAACAGAACATCGGAGCTATGAAAGCAGACCAGACTCATGTATTACAAAGTTAACATATGCCAATGGCTAAATATACAGCCAATGGCATAAGAAAAGATGCACAACACCTAAAAAACAACATTTAATGTCATGTCCACAGTAACGCAAAGTACAACCGCAGGGCATGTGTGCGCAAATGGGAACACAAAGAAAATATATACAAATGTCATAAAATCGCAATGTAATACAAATCATGATTTCACCATAATACTCAATGGTATGCATGGTACACCACAACCAAGCTGCAAGGGTTGCTAAGGGTCTGTGACAGTGTTCAGCGTGGTAACTAGGAATTAGTAGTCAATGCCATGCAAATGAGGCAAGTAATAGTGAATTGCAAACATCCCGCCGGACTAAGGATGTACCATACGGCACAGTGATACAACACCGAGGAGTGGTTTAGAGGTATACATGACATCAGCAGTGGGGTGTACCACCGCAGGTGTAAGCATATTGGAGCAATGCAAATCAAGCCTGGCCATTGCTAAGCAAAGCCGCAGGACAGGGGTGGGGAGGTAGGTATAGCATCGTTTAGCTGACAGCACATATGGTGCCCGAAAGCACATGTGTACAGGGATGAAAACGTGCCCGAAACCCGGTAAGTGGACGCATGCGCCGCACACCATAGCTCAAACAGGAAGGTCAGGTGAAGAAAATAAGGAAATGCCGCAGTAGGGTAATTGGAGTACAACTGAGCAATTAACACCTATTAACTCACAGTGGGCAATCGACGGCAGCTGACAAGTCTGCTCGCAGAAACCTGCAAAACAGGATAGGGAAGGTGTTGGATTGCAAAGAAAAGAGAACTGTCATAGCAAAGCAAAGCATACCTGCAGTAGACCGGCCATAGAACGCATTACTCAAGATAAGTCAGGTTTAGGAAAGTACAAATGAAAGCAGGCTGCTGGATGCATGCCACAAATGGGAGGTGAAACGTTAAGAAATGTAAAGGGAAGGGCAAGAGCTAATCCACGGCAGCCAAATGTAATTCAACACCAAAGGCACCACAGTAGTAGTACCTGTCGTAAAACACATAAGATACCCTGTAGCTACGATCGTACATACACACCCTATGACATCATCAGTGTTCACAGCACAATAGTATAAAGTGTGAAAGCACCTCACACACACCTGTGTATTCCCAAACATTGCACCATAGGTGTAAACAGACGGGGAACTTTTACAATGTACATGTTGTGAGCTGCCATAGCTGTGACTCATCACCATGTGTTAGAGACTGAAGGTGTTGTGGAGGATGATGCTGACAACCACCGCAGGCCCTGGAGGAGGAGAAGAATGTACAGACCAAGGGTAACCTACCAGGGGCTACATGATCTGGAAATAGTAGAGCATTACAGGGTGGACAGGGACATCTTACAGCAAATAGTTGAGCTGTGCCGGCCACGCCTGAGATCCAGAAACAACAGAGGGGAACCCATCCCAGTGGACACAAAGGTATGTGTAAGCTTGCTAATACTAGCCACAGGTACCTTTCAAAGGCCAACTGGAGATATAATGGGGATCTCACAGGCATCAGCATCCAGGGTACTACACCAGTTCCTGGATGCCATGTTACCACATACCAATGAGCATATATACTTCCCCCGAACTCAGGAGGAGTTGGCCAGCAATATGCGTCTCTTCCACCATGTGGCGCACTACCCAGAGGTCCTGGGTGCGATAGACTGCACGCACATACATATCAAGTCACCACCCAGTGAGCATGGTAGGCGCTACATAAACCACAAGGGATACCACTCCATCAACTGCCAGGTCGTGTGCAATGCCCAGGGCATTATCATGGATGTGTGTGCTGGCAGCCCTGGAAGCTACCATGACTCCCACATCTGGCATGCCTCACAGCTGTATCAGGTATTTGTCAGGGGGGACATCCCACATGGCCACCTTGTGGGGGATGCTGGCTGTGCACTGGAGCCATGGATGATGACTCCCATCAGAAATGTATACACACCCATGCAAGAATGCCATAATGAGGCACACGCACAAACCAGAATCATCATAGAGCGTGTGTTCGGGATGCTGAAATCACGGTTCCGTTGCTTGGACATATCTGGTGGAGCCTTGCAGTACTCTCCAGGCATGTGTGCCCACATCTTCATAGTATGTGCCATGCTACATAATATGATCTTGCGGAAACAGCTGCAGCAGGGACATAATGGTGAAGGCCCTCACAGCCCACCGCAATTGCCATGGCCATCACAGGCACAGAGGGATTCAGACCACGAACACCCTGTGCCAGCCCCAGTAGGCAGATGGAGGCATGCGCAATATGCCTACGCCTTGGCAAAGAGGGAACATGTAGCACATACTCTGACAGTGTAGGCCCCTACGGACTGACACACCTCTCCACCTGCACACACAGTAAAATGGATGGCACACACACAAGACCACCGGTAAATTGTAATGTATAGTTGGCCTTCTGTGTGAATCCTACATAGGCAGCCCTCAATCATTGCACACACAACAGCTATTGGAACAAGGAATGTCAACACCTGAACAATACACGCACCTATCAGCATATGTTGGTACTGTATGTATAGGTTCCTAGGTACATCGGTAGGTACATGCCTGATTGTCAGAGGCCATTCATCAATGGAGGCAAACAGTGTCTGCTGTCGCCACCACATCGAGTAACCAACTGTCCGTCAGTGGAGCAGAGCCAATTGCGGGATCCATGTGTGTAATCACTGTTCCCCACACACTCTGCATGGATTCCTTGGTGTGTTAATGAGGGGCTCCATACAATGTAATCATGGATGTAGTGCAAAGCATGCGGTGTACCCATGACAGGTATCTGTCAGCCCAGCATGCTCCACCTATGGTTGTGTGAAGGTGTAGCACATTATAGTGTGTGGCTCACTGTGACATACATTCCCAATGCTGGAGCACATCCATTAAACATCACTTGGACATACCATTAATAGGTCTCATCCATATGTAAACTAACTGAGTTACCCATTTGATTGCAGTATGGAGTAACAGCCGTAGTACAGTCCACATACAAAACGCCATAACACGTGTACAAATCCCAGATGCCCAAGTGGTAAATGCACTGACTGTCGTGCATGTTCCCAGTACCACATCCTGCAAGGGACGTTACGTAATCCCGAAGGCACGAATAATGGATGTTGGATGCAGGTCATCAGATCAGGTTTAGCACATGTTAGCGGGAATATGCATTGCCCAGTGCTGGTAAGCATCGTTTAAACATGACTATACGGATATGCGCGAAACAGGGCTAAGTTTCTCTGAATATCGTGCAGATCATGGTCAATGCTGTCCAGAACAGGTGAATCTAGCATTATTCACCCCTGTACTAATAGTGCCTGCTCTGAAGGGTAAAACGACCACTGCCAGGAGTAGAACACACAACCACCTAACACTAAGCTACCCAAGATGTACCAACGGCAGGTGTGTAATGTGACAGGTTCAAACACAAACGCGCGGAGTCCAGGAAACAGTATACACTGACATGTACACAATGAAAGGTGTATTCTCCCTCTCACTCTCTCTCTTATATATATATATATATATATATATATATATATATATATATATATATATATATATATATATATATATATATATATATATATATATATATATATATATAGACATATATATATAATAGAGATAGAAAGGGTGATAGAGAGATATATGTTGATATATACAGATTCACCTATATCTGCAAATATATAGATAGGTCAACAACATGTACACAACCATGGAGGTAGAAATAAATAGGATACTGCCAACTATGGAATGTGTCACATACCGACATGCATAATCACGAGGCTTAAAGCCCGAAAGAACACAGTACCGGAACACTGGAACTGCGTGTAATATTATCACGATATTAAGGGACATTTAGTTATCGCTGCCGGTGTTGTGGTCCACGTAGGTACTGTGTTCAACTGTGTTTGTGATTGCTGTAGTCTGTGTATGTGTGTGTGTTGAGGGTGCCATGTGCATTTCCGTGGGACTGTAATGTGTGTGTGTGTTTGCATCATGTGTCTGTTAGCGCTAACTCAGAGGTAGATCATTATGGTAGGTGTAGTTATAGCTGGCCATAGGCATACGGTTACCACCTGTCCCACTTTAAGAGGGATAGCCCCTCCCTGGGCAGTTGTGCACTGACAAAAAATATTAAAAAGGGCAAATGTCCGAGATTGTAGGACATAATTATGTCCCATATATTATGTAATAGTTGCATTAAATAGTTATGCCTGTATCTACAAAACGTAAATGTTACATGAAACATAATAAGTAGCTAAAGTGCTAGCAAGAATAAGTATGTATTCAGGATAAATGTATGCTCTATCCTGTGTACTGACCGTGGGTATGTGTCGGCCTGTAAACACCGATGTATGTCCTGCAAATGTCCCACTATGGCCATTTGAAAAGGTGGCAACCCATGCCAAAGAGGTTCAGTCACCAACACAACTGCAATGAGTGCAAATATCTGTGACAGAAATACAAGAGACAGCTGTCATTTAGTAACATTTCTTTACATATCGCTGTATTTCCAGAGGTATGGAAGTATCAACCTCACCTGCATACTATATAGAAACCAATTAACAATGGCTCAATGTATAAGCCCGTAACAACCATAGTTCAGTCTACTAACTGATAGGTCTTCAATTAGGGAAGGAGCCCACACACATATATGGAATATGTAGAAATGCAGTCCCCACAAACCTGTATATGCTATGTACACCCACCTACATCTCCCCCACACCCGAAACAATTGCAATACAGACTGTAATAACATCACAAACATCCACTCACTCAATTACATCTGCAGAAGCGTTAACATACCTTGTGAGAGACACATTTGTAAAGGCGCCATGTGAAATTGTAGCTGTTGTATAATGGAACAGACAGCAATGTTACAGGTTTTGTTTGCAATAGTCCCTTATCAGACGGTTGAGATGACAGGCACACTTACATGTAGAACCACATACTCTAGCCATCACACACAATCCACGGGGGACATGAATTCAAAATATCCGTGTCTCTGCAAATAGCAGTTGCAATTCCTCACAACAAAACACATACAGGCCTTCTCCCCGAAGGTAGGGCAAAAGGGCAACACCCAAGTGGAGAATTAAATTATACCCCACTGTTGCCGTGTAATTGGTGAATGGAGTAGCTGCACAGCTGATGTGCATGTAATAATTTACTCAGGAACACCAATTGGCGGCAGGAAACCACATGTTACAGGTATCGACGTATATAAGGATGACTTGCCATACATTCAAACCATATGCTCGTACTATAGAACCGTTTAAACAGTAAAGGTGTAAGAGAGATATTTACAAAGATTCAGAATGCTATCAAGGTATGTAGAACACTCAGTATGTTAGTGTATGTAGAGCCTGTTTTGTATTAATTAAAAGTGTATGCAATGTATAAAGTGGGAAAAGGTATTATGTAGTGATGTCTTGTTGAGCATAGTAACGCTTGTAGAAATTGTGTGTCCTGCTGTAGGCCACAAGGTAAACATCACATACACCACAAGGGATGTTACATGAGGGCTTTAAACAGAACAATTCCACACCACCCGCCATCAGTGGTAGGGTATGTCCAACAAGTACGTGCCATAGCAGGGGATAGTATATGTTGATATACTGTTACAGTAGGCATGTGTATGGGCATATAACGACAATAACATGCCTAAGGTGGTCCTGCTGTGCAAGTATGCTTTGCATTATGGGATAATGTGTAAAATATGTGTAATGTACAGTATTGTAGGTAGATATGTCAGATATTCTACACAACATAACTGTTATATCATGCAAACAAAAGGTATCGTCTTTGGCATGTACAATACACAATAACAGGATACATATGGCTTGTAGTCACGGGACACTGTAACAGCATGACAGCTAATCGAAATGAAAGAGCTACTCAATTAACCATGCCCAAAGGACATGTAATAGCTTCACAGGTTCATAGTGAGGTACTATGCTGTCTGGCAAGTCTATGTGTAAGCCCAACTACAGTGTTTACACCGGCGGCACCTCTCTAGGGTAGTGTCTTGTCTGTGAACAGCAGAGCCATGTGTTACCTGTACCTCTGTACAGTACAGCCACTGAGGTGATCCCTGGTGTATCAGTGTGACCCCCTACAGAGTCACCTATGACTGGTGTGTTGGGTATGTTATAACACCCTATTGGCTGTAGTTGATGGGCACACATGAGTCTGTGGGCTATAAGTAATTGTTGTTGTGTTTGGTAATGGGGGCTGCCTCTGGTGCCTACACAGAGTATGGAGAGATTCTGCAAATGTCGTACTCATACTATGTGTGGCCTGTGGTGGTGGAGATCTAGTGAGACTATGTGATGAGTGGGGTGTGTTGCAAATGTTAAACGTCCCCACATGAATGTCATGTTCAGTCTGGGTTGGTGAGAGCATTACCCCCAGCATGGCTACATATGTGCATCTCCCACAGGCTGTAGTGTTGTATGTTGGGAGGTGAGCATTGACTGTGTACATGAGACAATTGCTCTATTGCCACATGTTTGCCATATTCATCATATAGACAGGCAATAGCACTGGTAAGTGACACTTGGACATGCCTGTATATTCAACCATGTCTCACAAGATATGTGAGTTACGTGTGTACAACAGCTGTTGTACTGTAAGCAAGCTGGAAATGTAAGGACAGACAGTGTACTTGTAAGAAATGAGTTGGAATCGGTGCTATAGTAATTAGTAGCTCATAAAGTGCTTACATGTTCTGAACAAGTGCTGAGCATGAATATGCAATACAGATAGGGTGTTGGATAATATCAACCCACTGCAACCCACAAGTGGAGACGACAGTCATAACTGGAGGCACTGCACTATTACCCTGCTGAGTATGGTCTGCAAGTCTATGAACATTTATCAATGTAGATGTTAGCAGTACAGAAGTAGATGACAGTATGGATGATTTCACACTGCATAGCATACCTGTGACAGGTCATAGGACATCATCACCCATACCGTGTTCCAGCTACACTGAGTATACTAGATATACCTTCGTATGTCACAGGAGTGTTCTACCAGTGGCCTGTTGACAGAAGCAACACTACAAAAGGTGTCTGAGTGACATGTGCATATCACACCAGTGGCAGCTACAGTAAAACAGGGTTAATGTTATGTACCCGCCCTCATTGTAGCCCATACCACACAGACAAATGGGAGGCATCTGTGTATGTAAGGATGTGAGCTGTCTCAGTGTTGTGGACAACATACAGAATGGGCTTTGTGGGTGAGGTGTGTGACTTATGTGCACAATCTGACAGCTGATAATAGCATTGTCACCACTAGGTGAATCACCCTGTACCCATTAACTACCACCTAGGCAGCGGTCAACATTATGGACACTGTGTAAGGGATGGTGCTGTGCAGTTCACCTCCCTGAGTTGGTGACATCTCCAGGCCTATTAGGTAGTCATACGAGGCACCCATGTCATGACAGGGCACCATCTATGAGCATGGAGATCATTGGACAGGCATACTCAGCACTCGAGTGACCAATATCGGATCACATATCACCTTTAAGGGGTATTGGCCATGCGTGGATGGGCGATACCAGCCTTCACAATCCTCACCTCCACTATGCAGCATGCTGGCTACCTTGCATAAAGACGTGCTACACTGTGATGTTGGACATGCTACATGTACATATCCTGATCTGAAAGACATACGTCATGGACAGCCACCATCCTACTACAAGGATCGCCACATGATGGACAGATCCCTGTGCCATACATGTTATATACTCCTGCCATACCATGCAACCCTGTCCATCAAAGCTGCACATGTCATCTCTGTCATACATGGTGCGATGACCGCATGGTAGATGTATTATTAACTGTCTGGATCAGTAATGTGGCACTGAAGCACCTTGCGGTGGCAAAATGTCTGTCGGATACAGCTAGAAAACCTTGCCTGTACATGCTATAGTTGATAACCATCCCTGCAAATGACGTCCAGCTAGCCATTGTCCCATGTCTATCACATGTGCAACACAGGCAATACATGGCAGGATGTTGAACTGCTGTACAGTGCCGTGTAGATGTATATGGCAAAACACATGCATGTAAAGGTTGCCGTGCATATGTGTGCATTGTCACTGCTCATGTCCATTAAGGCAGTGTATGTGTTGATATGTGACATATACACAGCATCAAGGTCAACAGCATTACTGTGGACACATCCAGGCATGTGCTGATAGGTAAGAACACCAGTAGAGGCAAACAGAAATGTCCACATCAAGACAACATTCACATGGAGTATGAACAATGTAATGAGGTGACACACATATATGGTGATGATATCCAATGCATAACGGGTGTTACATGTGTGTGACACAAACATGTCAGTCGTGTCAGTGTCATGACGATTTGGAAAGATAACTGTTCAGATGTACTAGATTTAATACAAATGTATGTGCAGCTGTATCTCTGTACATCTCTGTGATACTGTGACCCGTCTCCATCATTATGTCTTCCAGATAATGCCTCGTTCACGCCCGCCAGTGTATAGCCGCCTGGAGGATGATGCCCTCATCCCGTACCTCCATGAGAACTACGAGGTGTTGTTCAGCCATGTGCCACAACATGCCCAGCAGCATGATGACCTGTGGCAGGACCTTCACAGGAGGGTTAATGATGTGGGTGGCTATAACTGCACCTACGAGCAGGTGCGCAGACACTGCACGGACCTGATACGACATGCGAAACAGTGTGACAATGCAATCGCTAGGGAACAAGGTTGAACAGGTGGTGGGCTACCAACCCAGCCCCCACTCACACCACCGAGGAGCTACTGGCAAGCCTGGGGACACCCTCAGAATAGCATCCACAAACACTAGCTGCCATTGTGGAGGTGGGTGTCTCCCAACCAATGAGCCTGGAGTTGCCTGGTAAGTCACTACTGCACATATGACTATTATATCCCATTTAGTTGCATGTGTCACTTTACAATATGTAATGTAACATCTTATGCAAGGTATGTTTACACACATGCCGCATACTACAGTATGCTACCCTGTGTATGCACACATGTGCATACTATATGCTATTGTACAGGCGAATGTGTTAACATGCACAGTGCACCCTGTGGCTGTCATACAGTCATGGATAATGTTCAAACTGCTGTGTCACCCCTACACAGGTACCTCTGGCATGCTGCACATACATCAGTCCATTGCAGGTGAGACAGTTATCAGTATCAGGCATGTTAATGCATATATCTATTCGCCATGTGGCTAGTTAACAGATGTACACATAATGTATGGTCCAGCCATGATATACAGGTCGCATCTGTCATCATTCACACTGGCTACCCATGTGCAATATATACAAACTAAATGAAACACAAAACACCGACAAGAAACCACAGTATTTGTCATTGCTAGATGTGTGGACAGCTGTGCATACAATGGTGGAGGTGTTCAGTGTAGACATATGTACTATACATTGGAACAACACATGTGTGGTACGCAAACAGTACCACACAGTGAGCTGGGATATGGGCAGCCCACAGGAGTCACCATTGTGCCCTGCAATGGATGCACACATTGTGATGTGCCATCTGACATGTCCCAGACATGTAGTGTTCTGGCTGCAATATTGTCTCACTATCCCATAATACATACCCGACATACCAAACATACAACCCATTGTCTGCATAGCCCTGTGGATAGTGACATATCTGGCATCCATGGGTGTATGTCATATGGGACAACACAGACATGTGAGATAGATGGCCATCACAAACATTTGGCCAACACATGTTCACACATGGCCATGGAGGATGGCCAGAGACATGTAGCCACACAGTAGTTATGATGTGTATACACCCTGTTGCACATTGTCCACACATGGTTCAACTATAGCCTTAGTTGACTGATTATATAGTTGATGTGGAACACTGGACATCCTAAAAGCCTGTGCCAGCTAGTGGAGGTGTCACTTAATTCGACCATATAAGATGTGTTGAACATCACGACTGTGTCATAGCATGACAGTAGTCACCTGTACAGCTTCCACAGAGAGACATTGTCACCACATCAGGCCACAGATACCATACATTCCCCTTGCTGCTGTAGGACATCACTGTCAGCAATGCACCTCGTGTGTGTGGTACATTAATGTCATGTGGGACATGGTGTATTGATAAGTCTGCCATGTGTGGACATGGTTGCCAGGCAGCTAAGACTTTGTAGTAGTTGTGCAGGGGTGTCATCCGTAGGTCTTCCAGTGACCTGTCACATGACACAGCATGGTTAGGTGTGTATACACCTCAGCGACGTGGGTCACAATCCACAGTTATGTAATGTGTATGCACGCAGTTATGGCTATGCACTGTGTGCATATTACACACTGTATAGCAATATAGACGCCTCGTGATGCCATGCAATGGCACAGTGTCTGTACTTCACACTGTATAGCAATGTAGACGCCTCACACCACCCTTCAATGCTCATGCACATTTGCTAAAAGTGCATTCTATCTGTAGGGAATACAGACAACACTGCAATGTGATACCCGGTACAATGCTGTACATGTGTCAGGACACCATTGTGTCAGACATGTATGCATGTCAATGCACACATCAGCAGATTACATGTCAAGGTCACTTCAGCCATGTGTACTGTTAACCTGTGCTGGTCCACATGGTGTATCACAGGGATGCATACATACTACCATGATTGTGTGAACTGCATGGCTACTGATATGACACCTGCTTGTTGTTGTGTGCAACCCAGGGAGGTATGCTAACTACCACTATTAATGTCTGAGCTGCATGCCATCTGCTGTATCACATGCATGCTGCATGCCGTCTGCCAAATCACATGCATGGTGTGTCTGTGTGTCTGTGTGCATCTATTATAATGTAGAGTCTTTCTTTGCATTCACAGGTGATGTAGGTGCGTTACCCTCCTGCGGTCCATCTGATGTTAGTGTCCCCACAGATACTAGCAGTGATGAACATATGCATGAGGCACAGGCAGGGTTGTCAGGGGCTGAATCTGTGCCAACGGTTGCCATCCTAGCTATGTCCCCCTCTTCCCCGCACACAGTTCTCATGCCAGCACATACCCCATCACCAGTGGTCATAGACGAAGGACAGTCAGTGTGTGTTAGCTTGGAACAGGAACGTGTGGTGGCTACAGAAGGTGTGTCTCCACACCATGGTGTCAGTGTAATGACTGCAGATGTGCCACACAGGCATGTGGCCAGTGCTGCTCGTAGGAGGACCTCTGGCAGACATGCACCTGCAGGACAGAGCGCAGCAGCTGGTGTCACCAGACGCATGTTCCAGACTGCAATGGCAGCACAGGCACATGCTGAAGGGCAGAAGCTTCAGAGGGCTGCTATCCGTACTCTAAACGACAACATCCAGGCATTGGCAAATGCTCAACAGCAGATTGCTGATGTTCTGGACAGGCGATTGGGTGACATGGTTGGAATCCTTGACCGTGGCATGGCAATCCACGAGCGTGAGCTGTCTGTGCTGGAACATCTGGTAGGAGTGAGGCGTAGGCCATGTGGACATAGGCCAGCTACACCACCTAGTGCAGGTCAATGTGAACGAGCCACCTCACATGCCCTCTCCCATACTGCCGGTAGCAGTAGCAGTGCAGCTGGTGCTGTGCTGTCCACACCAGGACACGGCAGGCCACGTGGACGTGGCCCTGGACGTTCCCAGTGGGGACACTATTCCAGTGGACAAGTGTCATCGGACAGTAGCCAATCTGTACCTCCACCTGGTAGTGCCCGAGCAACCCCTGGCAGGCACAGGTCACGTGGCCGTGGCCAGACACATTGAGCTGTACATCCTGGTCTGTACAATCTGGAGCTGTCAATAATACCCCTGTGTAGACCTGACAAAATGCAGAACTGTGTGCACACATACACGCACACTGCAGAAACATCTGTAGGGCACTGCAACACCCACATGCATAACGACCACACATGTCCAATCAGATCACCGGACCTTACCCACACATATGATGTCATCCACTGGTGCAGCCTATGCCCCTGGCAAACATTACCACCCTGTGCATATGATGATGCCTGTGCCACATCCCTGTCATCCACACCATCAGTGCAAGGACATGCTCATATGGTCTGATGCACAGGGTGAACAGAAAAGTAAAATAAGTGTATATTACATTAGTTGTGTACTGTTGACACGCACCAGACATACCATGTAGTACAGGCTTATAATGCATTGTTATATGTTCACAGTATATGTCTTGGTAACAACGGTAAGAGCATGTTGGTAATTATGCCCTGCTTCCCTCCTTAAGGTCTAATCGCATGTGCCATTATGTTACAGTGTTTGCAGTTGGAGTGCATTGTTGTATGTTCACAGTATGTGTCTTGGTAACAACAGTAACAGCATGTTGGTAATGATGCCCTGCTTCCCTCCTTAAGGTCTACTTGTATGTGCCAATAAGTAGCAGTGTTTGCAGTTTCACATGTGTAAATGTGAAGTACTCACAGGCATGTATGGCAATACCAGCATGCTATACGTAGCCTCAACCTCACTGTTAGAAAGGCTACCATTCCACAGATGTCCACACATCTACTGATCCAGAAGCACGTGGGCTATTTAATAGGCTACAGTGGCTAGAGACGTGACATCCATACCAGGTCACATCACAGGTATGGTGACATGGTGCAGTCAGCTCGATGATAACATTAGAGGCCACTTGATAGCATGAGGCCTCACTGTGTAGCAGTAATACCCTGTCACATTACAGGATGAGAACATACACAGACATACACAGAAACACACAGTAACATGCCCACACTCACGGGGTCAGCAACACTATAATGCACACTCGATAGTGTTGAGGTGAGGACCCCTGCCTATGTGGTAATCACCCTCACAGTACTGTGCATCCACATGACGCGACACAGAGAATGAACATGTACAGGCAGCCAGTAAGGCTGAGACCGATGGCCTCAACAGGGTAGTAGACTGCATCACCATGAGGGGTTAGGGATCCTGTCTGTTCTGTATGGTAGCATACACCCTCACTCCATGCACCAGACAGCCATACATACATACATACACACACACACACACACACACACACACACACACACACACACACACACACACACACACACACTGTGGAGTCCACAAATGTCATTCACATACAGATAGCTGACATGTGTGTGATACACACACCACCCCTGCCTACGTCATGCTTTCTACACTGCAGTATGTAGAGATCTCTACAACAGTGTACAGGGGTGTGTAACAATTGGGATGTATTCCCCACCATACGTGGCATATATGGTCACACAAGCAAACACACATGGCAGTACTGTGAATCATACACCTGCTATATGATGATACGTCTGACAGACATGCAGCAGTATTGGCCGCATTATGTGTACCAACACTACCTTCGGCAATTGTGCTGCTATATGCACATGGGAGGATGTAAGTGTTACAGGGGTCAAGTGATTTACAGTCAGTAACACCCTGTCCGCTGTGTAGGTTGTATGTCTTCACCTTCAAGTAACAGTAACATAGCATATTGTTTGCAAATGTAATGGTAGGATGGCTTGTGATACACCTGTGAGCCATCTTCAGCAAACATTCATCTGCAAAGGTGGATCACCACTTTATGTACACACATCCATCCATACCTGATGTACATCCTACCGTACTGTCAGTATTTCACCATGTACAGGTGTCAATGATGGGGCTGCATTGCAACTGCATGTTGTAGTTAGGCACAGATGAATTACATACATCAGCTACTGCACATGCATGGTAGCTGCATGCACACCACTACATGTACATGTGTGTTGGTCCTACATTCCTGTCATGTAGCCATGTTTGTATGCATTGCAATTGGTTGACCTTGTGATGACATACATAATACATGGACTGTTGTATGATATGATGGTTATCATGGGTAGCTAGTATAGAGGGAATGTTTCCTCGGTCAACATTGCTACCTTATGTACTGTTAGCATTCAACAGCCATGGACCTACCTTCCATGTGCATGCATCTGATTGCTGTAGCCACTTGTCTGCATGGAGGACAGCAAAAGCTATGTTATGTACATATGTGTTGTGTGTGTGTGGTCCATGTACATATCCACTGCGATTACATGTATGTCATATCTAAACATGAGTGATCTTTGGTGTACAGCGGCAGTCATCTGTTACAGCTGTGTAAGACCCAGGGCCCCTGTTATGTGTAGAGCTGACCTGGTTATGAACAGTGGTATCATTGCATTGCATAACACATGATGGAACCCTGTCAGTACATGTGTAGTCTGCACAGTTGCTGTAGACCTATGTACAGTCTACTGGTCATGAGTCCATGGTGTTGTAGTAATGTATGGATGTGTGTTGCTGGTCCAAGGACATGGTGATGTCTGAGGGCTACATAGTAGAATGCAGCATTTACCACTGTGATCTGCACCTGATACATCTGTGATGGCTCTTGAGTGTGTACTGGTCAGTACATGTGAGTGGCCTTCATGTACGTGGGGACAGTAACACCAAACTGTGACCTTCTGTGTTTAGAATCCATGTGCATGCAAGACAGCCCTTTGCTACTACTGTGTGAGCATGCCCAGTACGCCGTTGTGTAGATGGACACACAGTACATTCCAAACTGTGCCCTTCCGTGTTTAGAATCCATGTGCATGCAATACAGCCCTTCGCTACTACTGTGTGAGCATGCCCAGTATGCCGTTGTGTAGATGGACACACAGTACATTCCAAATGGACGTGTGATAATAAGTGTGTGAGCATGCCCAGTGACACCTTATGTCGGTTATGTGCCTCTGTGTATGGGCATGGCCATTGAAATCCTGTATAGCGATGGTGGTCATCCAGGCAACAGATGTCCATACCCCACGTCAGGATGGATTCCTACATTGAACACACTGGTTGACTGTCTTGAAGGGTGTACTGTCTGTGGCGCATCGCGTATCTATGTAGTGTTGTAATAGTGCTCTGTAGATAGGCAGTTGTCCCGCTCACACCACTGCCGTGTGTTTGTCTACGTCTACCTTGGGACAGTAATATGCTTTTAGACTGCTCACTCTCTATACATTTCCTATCGGCGTCTTTGCCTTTGCGGATGATGTCATCCACCTAGAAGTATGCCTCTGGGAGTGCTGTGTTTCAGTAATCTCGGTAGAGCATTCTGTAACTGCATAATGCTGTAGTGTGATAAGGTAGTTAGGTGTATGTTCAACGCCCTGCCAAGTGTGTGTCTGTGTGTGTGTGTGTGTGTGTGTGTGTGTGTGTGTGTGTGTGTGTGTGTGTGTGTGTGTATGTGTGTGTTTCCAGCTGCCTGGGGACAGAGTAATGCTTTTAGACTGCTCACTCCCCATACATTCCCTATCGGTGTCTTTGCCTTTGTGGATGATGTCATCCACCTAGAAGTATGCCTCTGGGAGTGCTGCGTTCCAGTAATCTCGGTAGCGCATTCTGTAACTGCGTAATGCTATAGTGTAATAAGGTAGTTAGATGTATGCTCGACTCCCAGCCCTGCCAAGTGTGTGTGTGTGTGTGTGTGTGTGTGTGTGTGTGTGTCTGTGTGTGTGTTTCCAGCTTCCTGGGGACAGCGTAATGTTTTTAGATGGCTCACTCCCCATACATTCCCTATTAGCATCTTTGCCTTTGTGGATGATGTCATCCACCTAGAAGTATGCCTCTGGGAGTGCTGTGTTCCAGTAATCTCGGCAGCACATTCTGTAACTGCGTAATGCTGTAGTGTGATAAGGTAGTTAGGTGTATGTTCAACTCCCAGCCCTGCCAAGTGTGTGTGTGTGTGTGTGTGTGTGTGTGTGTGTGTGTGTGTGTGTGTGTGTGTGTGTGTGTGTGTGTGTGTGTTTCCAGCTGCCTGGGGACAGAGTAATGCTTTTAGATGGCTCACTCCCCATACATTCCCTATCGGTGTCTTTGCCTTTGCAGATGATGTCATCCACCTAGACGTATGCCTCTGGGAGTGCTGTGTTCCAGTAATCTCGGTAGCGCGTTCTGTAACTGCGTAATGCTGTAGTGTGATAAGGTATTTAGGTGTATGTTCGACTCCCAGCCCTGCCAAGTGTGTGTGTATATGTGTGTGTGTGTGATTCCAGCTGCCTGGGGACAGAGTAATGCTTTTAGATGGCTCACTCCCCATACATTCCCTATCGGCGTCTTTGCCTTTGCTGATGTCATCCACCTAGAAGTATGCCTGTGGGAGTGCGGTGATGCTGAAACTCGGTAGCGCATTCAGTTACTGCATAATGCTGTAGTGTGGTAGACTAGACAGGTAGGTGCTCGATTCCAAGGCATGGCAGGTGTGTGTGTTTGGCAGTTATACCGTATGTGTTGGTATCTGTGGGTGGCTAGCTGCGGGATGTGTTCAGTGTGTTTTGTTGCTGACCTATATAGTGTCCACAGCCCACATATTCTGCCAAGACACTGGGTTGTCAACACATACATTCACCAATAGGTCTGGTGAGTAAATGTCAGCAGCCCTACTCTTACCCTTGATACGGTCTGACCCATGTGATGCAACAAAACACACGTGCCTTGATAGTAACAACACTACATGATGCAGGTGGTACATGTAGTTTCCTTTTCATTCCTGTCTAATGCTTTGCTGTCATGTGGTCCGCTGTTGTGATATAAATGCAATATCTACATATGTGTGTACATGTATATGTGTGTATGTATGTATATATATATATATGTATATATATATATATATATATATATATATATATATATATATATATATGTCCATGTATATATGTATACAAATAATATATATGATATATGTAGATACAGAGATAGACATAGATGTGAACATATATGTCTGGGGACATCACCACTATTGAATGTTTGTGCCGGATGATCTGTACGTGATAACCTGGGATGTATGTATATCTGCCATTGCGTAGTGGTAATGCACATCATCTGTAGTGTGCAGGGTCACGGGTTGTAGTCGTGTAGACACCGGTTATTTTGTTGCTGGGAAGACCATGGGACATCGAATATGGTGATAGTAAGGCACCTGTTGCCAGTTATGTACGGATCTGAGAGACACTAAGCAGTGGTTATTAATTTGGAGGTTCTGCATGGGTCATATAACTATTCATTAGAAGACTATACTATGCAGATGAGGTTGACAATAGTGTATCCCATTTATCACCAGGGTGTGATGCAGGTCCCTGGAGTGTATGTGTGTAGTCAGCTGGGTGCAGGGCTCGAATATAGTTGACAGCATGGGAGGGGGGTCAGGCATACTGTACGTACATTGCAGAACTGTGCCTTGGGAGTGCTCCTGCCTTAGCACGCCTAAGCTAGGGGTGTGTCTATACCTGCCTGGTGACATTGGGAGGGATGACAGCAGTGGTGGGGTAGTCAGGGTGTACTGGCTGCACAAACAGGTGTTGATCAGCACAATCAGCAGATGACATGGCCAGCCCGCATCTGAACAGTACGGTAATGTGAGCAAGCAGCATACACACATGTTTCTTCCACACTCTACACCACCGGTGTATACCTGCGGGGACATTTCACGACACAGTCCAACCAAATGAGAAGGGCTGCAGCAGGCAACATATACCAACATGTGCAGGAGGCTGGGGCAGTGAGGATGTGTATGCTGCCGAACAACCCTTATTGGGGTGACATAAGACTTTATAGACCCAGGGTGACTTACCAGGGGCTACATGGGCTGGGGATGGTGGAGCACTATGGGGTGGACAGAGACCTCCTACAGCGGCTTGTTGACCTGTGCCTGCCACACCTGACACATCAAACAGGCCGAGGGAAACCCATCACAGTGGATACCACGGTATGTGTTGGCCTAGGTGTACTAGCCACAGGTACCTCACACAGTACAACTGGGGATATCATGGGTATCTCACAGGCATCTGCATCCAGAGTATTGCACCAGTTCACAGACGCCATGTCAACACATGCTAGTGAGCACGTACATGTCCTCAACACATGTGATTAATAGACCAGCAGTATGCATCAGTTCAACCACATGAATGACTACCCTGGGGTACTGGGTGCTATAGCCTGCACACACATACACTTCGAAGCACCACCCGGTGAGCGGGGTAGGGCCTACAGTCACTGCAGGGGCATACCCTCCAACAGCTAGGCCATATGCGATGGCCAGGGCATGAGATTGAATGTGTGTGCTGTCTGCCCTGGAAGCTATGATGATTCCGATATATGGCTTCTGACACAGCTGTACCACACCAATGCCAATATGGACATCCCCTACAGTCTCCTAGTGGGGGATGCTGGGTAAACACTGGTGTCGTGGCTGATGACACCCATCAGCAATACACACACACCTGAACACTCACACCATAATGAGGCGGATGCACAGGCAAGACATATAATTGCGCATGTGTTTGGGATGCTCAGTTCATGGTTCTGATATCCAGACACATCCGGTGGAGCCCTGCAGTATTCACTAGCTACATGCATACAAGTTGTTATGGTATTTGCTATGCTACACAATCTTATCCTTCAGTAACAGTTGCAGCAGGGACAGCATGGGGCAGGGCCACATAGCCCAACACCACTGCCAAGGCCTGTACTGGCACAGTGTGACTTGGTGAAGGAACTACCTGAGCAGGGCACAGTTGGTGAAAGCCCGTGCACAGTATGACCTGCCCTTGGCAAAGAGGCAACACAAGGCATATGCACTGACACAGTAGGTACCCACGGATTTCCCCTCTCTGACCCGCACACAGTACAATGGATGCCAAACATGACACTACCTGTGTTCAGCCATGTATAGGAGGTGCACTGTGTGCATCTGACATAGGCAGCCCTCCAGCACCATCCTCAAGTCCAGAACACACCCAGGGTATGTCTATTGACCTAACAATTGGCAGTTGTATTAGAATGTGTATTTACCCATTGCTATGGTATGTATGTGAACGTACAAGTGACTGTGGTGGCCGAATGTTAGGGCAGCAGGCAGTACACATCCATAGTGGCACCATGACCTCTGTAGCACATACGGGGGTCACAATGCTAGCCAGTAGTACACAGGGTGTCCTAACCCACTGCAGATTATGGGCTGACCATCATGTGTGTCCGTACAGCCCACACACGTTCCATGCAGTTGGACAGATGTGGACCAATACAGACAAATGATATACAATGGCCTATGGATATGCCCAATGAATGACCCCAACCCCCTAAGACACTCACAGACTACAGCAAGCCATGCAGTTTGATGTAGGTTGTGTAAGCTAGGACGTCCAACACCACTGTGCTGGTATTTAAAGCTGGGAACTGACGTACACTGGTATCCATCCAACCAGCAATTTAGGTAGGTCCACACACTGACATGGAGTACCTGGCATACCAGTACAGTAGCGGCAGATGTGTACAACTGTCAGCTGTGCCCCCGTCAAACCTACACATGTGAGAGTTGTGCACCACCCACAGTGCTGTGTAGGACTGTGGTTGTGGTTGGATGTCCCCCCACACTATGCAGACATGTAGCAACTGTCAATGCCACATGACCATTAGCTACCCTGCAGACACAGCATGACACCTGTCTGTGTAGAACGGAGGGGTCAGCAACACAGTACTAACTATCTGGACATGTGACACATGCAATACAGTTGAGCATACTTGGCATGCTCACACATGACGGTATGATGGTAATGTCGGTCGACAACATGCATAACAGTCATACTGGGCATGCTCACACACTGAAACACAGGACGGCCAGGCATACATACACCAGTGATCCGGACATATCTGCCAGTACATTGCTATACTGTTGGATGACTGTGCTGTATGGTGTGTGTGTGGCCTATTGTCTGTACATATGCCATGGTCTATTGTTAATTCACATGAGCTATGTGCGCAGGGTACTGCTACCAACATGTGAATAGGGCAGTTCTTTGTTTGCGGACAGACGACGCCTTTGGATATGGACTGGGTAAGGCACATTCCAGCAGGTGGGAGCAGCTGTGCATGGGTTTGCACAGTGTTAAGCACTGCTGACCTCTGGTCAGAGCACCTTATACCTGTTTAGACTCCACATTTCTTTGACAATGCACTACTGGCATACTGGTAGACAAACACGCTTACAGCCGCTCGCTCACCAACATTTCTGCTTACATTTGTCACTCACGCTGGGTGTGTGTGATCCCTTGTGATGCGTATTACATCGGACTACATGAATACAGTATCGGGTATGTGTAACCATTTGGCGATGGCGGCCGTTCGACTGTACGGACTCAGCGGCCTGTCCAGTGACGTAATCATATTATATGCCTGTTCCTCATACGATCTGCTCCCATCTGCCTGATACATGGGAACCGATACTCTGCAATGCTGACATGTGACTATGATTTTGTTAACACAGCTGTCCACCGAGTCATGCTACCGCATACCTACTGTACGTTTTCCACCTTTCAGATTGCACGACAGGAGACTGTAGAAGTGACACCTTTCCCACTTTGCATGGGACAGTCCCTCATTAGGCATATCTCATGTGACAATACCAGACCTCTCCACCAATCGGAGACACATTTCTACAGAATCAGGGACAGGTCAAGAAAAAATCAGGGACACTTTTTACAAAAGTAGTGCTATTAACATGAAACATTGACAGAATCAGAGCATATGAATTAATACACATTTTCTGAAGTAAAAGAAGTTTGTAACTCTTACTTATTGTCATTAGTCATTAAGTGTAATTCACCACCTTTCCTTCAAAAGTCACTAATTTTAGGAGGGATTAAGAGGGACAGAGTTAAACTTTCAGTCAAACTCAGGGACGTACCTGAAATTCAGGGACAGCTGAGAGGTATGGACAATACTCTAGCCATTGCAACTGTCCTGATTAGGGGACATTCTCATGTTGTACATGTCTGTACTGGTTGCTTGTTACAAGTCTTGTATACCTGACACGTCGATATGTTATATATAGTAGCATAAGCAACTTTACTGCTGCTAGACTACGCTTTGATTTGTGCCGATATGTATATTTCTGTACTATGCATGGCTGTAGGTATGTTCTTCCCTGATACGTCTGACATTTCTACAGAGCAGGTTCCACTTTGGCCATTCAGAATGGTGACGGCCCTATAGATCCTATATGTAGAGCTATAACATGTGTCAAGGCAACACATACCCACAGCCAGTAGTAAACTGACGACTTTCACGGTTTGCATACATTCATGTAGTATTATAATTGGTAATACTGTTTCCTATTACATGTAGCTGTTTCTGATACAACAAATTAATTTCTGGCAGCACTACACACACTATATAGCCTCCTTTCCTGAACCCACAGGCCATGTGCCATAACTGTCATTTTGCAGGACACAACTGCCCAGACAGGTGTGTCCCTCGAAGGCGTACGGGTGTTGAAACTCATCTATTATGCTATCATCTATCTAAGGTGGTCAGCAAATTATGCACGTTCCGTCACTAGCAGAACTCACATACCAATGGGTGTGAATGAACACTGTATCAGGAACACTGCATAACACCCTGTGGGACACATTTAGATGATTGGTTCTATTAACCAGACACATTTACAGTGACAGAGCATATGTATTCATTCACGTTTGTCGAGGTACACGCTGTTTATGACTCATACATGTTGTCATCTGTCATTACCTGTATTCCGCCACCTGTCCACCTAATATCACTAGTTCTGGCAGTGTTTAGTTGGACTTTGTTACATTCTGATTCATAACTATGGACGTCCATGCTAATCAGGTACACGGCACTGATTTGGTCCCTATGTGTTCCCCTGATGGTTTACAGACTATCTGGTAGATGTGCTCTTCAGGTTTGGGAGGTGTAGGCGTATGCTATGCCCACATAGGAATATTAATGACTTCCACTAGGCGGGCCTACTACATCTCTGCCAACCAGCACCTGCACACTTAAGCCCATTATTGCATACCCATGGTCCACCTACCTGGCACCCCTCTACAGCAGTCATGACAGATACGTACTGTGAGTGCAGCTGGGATATGAGCACACCCCTACACATTGCCCACTCTCCCCATCTCGGGACACATGTCGTACGTTTTGTCAACCCATGTATTATCACACTTGCACAACCTACTGTTCCATGTACACCTACATCCTGCTCATATTAGTGTCAGCAGATTCACACGTACCCTAAATTTTTGGGGTTCTGCAAGGGACACTGTTATCCATGTTTAAAGTGTAGACCTTGCAGATCTCTCCCACTGGTACTTTCCTACCGGTATTTTGGACAACGGCAGTGTATTGATCTGTATTGCCTGTCTGTATGTCTGACCGGCCTAGCTGGGCAGTGTGGGGGGGTACAACATTTATTTATTGGACCTCCCAGTCACATATGCCTGGGCTCTAAATATGTTACCCCTAATTGCTGTGAAGTAACCTATTTATGTACATGTGTATATCTACAATGACATATATATTTTGTTTTGTGTGTATGTGTATATATCAATACCTGTTGTTTGTGTATATATATCTATCTATATATATCCGTAGTATATCCTTGTGTGTGTATATATATATATATATATATATATATATATATATATATAAATATATATATATATATATATATATATATATATATATATATATATATCTGTATAAATATATGTGTGTATATAAATTAATATAGATATATATATATATATATATATATATATATATATATATATATATATATATACGTTTTTATCTATATATACATCTGTGTGTCTGTTAACCTATACATTTCCCGGACATGGACACTTACACATGCGTATTGGGTTTTATCTCTGCTTCAACAGCATACTATTGCCTTATTATGACACCGACACTTCACTCCGGTGAACTTGTGATCAGTATATTGCACGTTATACAGCGGACAGATGTCGCAAGTTTTTGTCTGGGGTGCCGCTGCTAACGCGGATGTGATACACTGTCATTTGACCTATTACTCATATGTGCAGCCTATTATTCCTGCTACTGTGTTTGTTTCTGTGCACATTCATATTATTACTGTTGATAGAATGAGTGTCTGTGTAACTGTGATTGTACGTCAACATATTGATGTCTTCATGTAGTTGTGTCTTTCTGCTTTTTCTGGTTTGGGGTTGTCACAGCAGAACTCCGTTCCGCTCATGGGTGATGTATAGGTTTTAATGCCGGGCTGCCAGCCCTGATGCACAACGTGCGACAATGATACGCCCATTCACGCATGTCTCCACGCAAACAACGCTCTATCTGGGAATCGCACCTATGTACCAGCTGACCTCCACGGGCTGCTCCATTGCACCCAGCACAACATACCCTAGCACTCCTGTGTCCATAATCCCATATCCATAGTTTCTCCAGCACACCCGTGTTGAGTTTCCACGCATAACAGCCATTATACACCTGATAACGCAGCCATGACACACCTTTACACATTGCCCTCTCATGAGCGTTGGGGCCCTACACACATTTTGTACCACCTCGTGTATTCACAGCCTCACCATCCATTCATATTTGCACATACATGCCTTTCCTGGTGTTATGGATTACAAACGATTTGCGGGTTACAAGTGTAGGTGGTCGCAACATGTACTACATTCCGTCTGTTTACAATGTTGACGTAGCACTTCAATGATGTTATGGCCACTGGTATAACCCTGCCTCTGGTGTGAAGAGCGGTGCTCTACTCACACATGTGCAGCTTTATCTGACATACCCTGCGAGCACTTTATAATTTCTGACTTGCTCTGGATTCCCTTCACAACCCTTATGTTTGCTTTCGTCTTTCGGTGTTCCTTACATATCTATATATATATATATATATAGATATATATGTAGATATATAATTGCATATTTCTGTTATGTCTGTGGATATTTATCTATACACACATCTGTCTATCTATATATATAAAAGTTACAGCTGTACAAGACAACATACATTTGCTATGCTAATAGCTGCGTACACCCACGCACTTGCATCTACTTATTCTGAGTTACATATGTTTACTGCCACTTCTTTGGGATTACATGTGCCTTATTCCTTATGAAAGTACCACTTTGATTGATAGAATCCGGTTAACGGACCCATGCGAACGCGGTCACCTTTACATGTATAAATGTTGGCTTTACAGCACAGAGGCATTCATCACACAATTCCAAAGACATGCATCTGGAGCATTTCTCCCCGGGCCTCCGCTGAAAACAGACTCTGTGGAACCTAGTCGGACTTTCCCGGTCAACAAATGATAAATAAAAAAATTAATTAATATGTGCTATAGTCGTACTTGAACCGGGAATGCCTTTACATTAGGCGGATGCTCTAACCACTACACCATTGTCGTTCTGGCTCATTTATATGTATACCCATGGTTCATAGCTACTCTGACATACGCCTCACCGCTTCCCTTACACAGCAGGCATCCATTCTCCTGCTGGGAAACCCGCAGTACTACACTTAGGACATTCCCTGTTTCCTACTGCTCTGGACCTGTGCTGCATGTCTACTCACTCCAAGGATATTCAGAACTCCTACGCTTATAGTCCTCGCACATATGAGTGTTTGATTGTCAGGGTGTTCATGTGCTGGTCCAGGTTTAGGCTCGGCTGACTGGTGATTAGAACTGCCCTTAAGCTGTTCAAATATCACATGTAGCACATGGACAGTGTTAGTCCAGATTTTAACATTCTACCTGTGTTTACAGATGCAGGTGTTTGGGCACTTCTGACCACATTATTAGGTTGGCGCTACATAATTTAGAGTGGGGAGTGGTTCCACTACATAATGCAGGGTGGGGGGGGGGGGTTCCACATGTTTCCCTTCCCATTTGACTATTTCATTCATTTATAGATACAATGAATATTATTCTGAACATTAGTTATAAATTCACTACAGGTATGCAATAGTCCTGTCAACAGATGTGACAGTTGGTTGGTGTACTTATGTGCATGGACCTCTGTGATACTCAGGGACTTGTTTCTACAGTGACAGGGACAAGGCTATGACAACTCAGGGACAATCATGGACACTTCTACCATATTAGTACTATTAACTTGGAACGTGTTGACAGATTCGTAATACTACTAATTTTCTGCAGTTAAATGCATCTATTACTCTTCATTGTTGTAAGTAGTCATTCTCATTCAACACCTTTCCTCCAAAGGTCACTGGCTTTGTGAGTGGTTAAGAGGCTGGCCAGTTGTTGTGCAAATGCTCTGACCATTGGTAGCGTTGACATTGTCATATGTATAGGTTGGGATATATTCTGGGGACTAGTGTTGCCACCTTTTCAAATGGCCAAGATGGGACATTTTTGGAACACACATCAGATTTTACAGGCCGACACATACCCACGGTCAGTACAAAGGATAGGACTTTACTTATTTGCCTAAATAAAAGCTTATTCTTGTAGCGGCTTAGTTGCTTATTCTGTTTCTTGTAACATTTAGGTATTTTAGATACAGAAATAATTATTTTATGCAACTATTACATAACATATGGGACATAATTATGTCCTACAATCTCAGGACATTTGCCATTTTTAATATTTTTTGTCAGGACACAACTGCCCAAAGAGGGACTGTCCCTCGCAAAGTGGGACAGATGGTAACCCTACTGGGGACACCACATTGTTTGGGCCAACACATAGCCACGGTCAGTGCATGTTTAGAACATTCATTAGTTTCCTAGTTGTGAGCCTATACGTTTAGCACTTTTGTTGTTTGCCTGTTTCTTGTATGAATTACATTTATTCTATCCTGACATGACCGCTTTAGGCAACTGTTACATACAGTATGGTACATAGTTATTTCCTACAATCACAGGACATTTGGCATTGTATCATTGTTGGTCAGGTCACATCTACACACACAGTAATTGTCCCTCACACAGTGGATCAGGGGGTATCCTGTTTACGTCAGTGCCTTCATCACCCTTATACCATGTGCCACTATGTGAATGTGTGCAATATATTCTCTTGCTTATTCGTGTCGGATCACGTGCGTCACGGGCAGGTGTTTTATCCTGGGTAGTAGGTTCTGCATGACCATCTAGGGCTGGACAGTCTCGTGCACCACTACTGCACATTCCAACTTGTGTCCAGATGTCTACAGGACTGGCCATCATGTCTTCATACCCATTCTAATGTTTACACAGGTTACTTATCCCATGAGGGATATACAAAAATTTAACAAGACTGATTATAACAAGACCGATACTGACGATTCTTCTGGCATTATGAAAATGTGCTGGGGGTTTTACATGCAAGGGAAACATAGTTTGCAATCCTGAAACTGCCTAGGATGAAACTACCTACTACATATGCGTAGTTGTCACTATGTGTAGATGTGGCTGCGCCAAACTAGTAGGCCAAGTATGGCTGGATTTGGAGGACGTTCAGGTATGGGGGCAGGTTGTGTGCTGTGGAGGGGATGCTGGGTAGTCCATTATGCATCCAGGTATGTTGCATTTGATATGGCCAGTTCCATCAGAACCAATCTGTGGGTATGTGCCGATGACATTTCTGTACATTTGTATCGCACATTTTAATATTCATATGTTTGTGGGATTGTGTTCTACAGTATGGCCTGTCTGGTTGTATTGCAGATGTGTATACATGTTTTTGTGTTTCTTTCTGCTTCACCTGCTGCTCCCTCATACACCTCCAGTTCACCTATTCTGCATACGACACAGTGTCGCCTTTGAGGATTATGCCATTACCCACCTCCCCACACACACATATTCCTGACATTCCATCCATCACTGCTTTGGTTGATGGCCCATGACACGGTCAAGGTAACACATTGCATACCCTACATATGTCAGGTACATGTATGGTTGTGTGGACTACCCTGCCATGTTTGACCTTCTACATGATATACCTCACGCACATAGGTACACGCCCATACTTAACTTTCATGACATGGTTGGTATACCTGGGTAATACCCGTTCAACTGCGACACATCCTGACAAGTTCGGCTTGGACCGCAGATGTGCGGATTTTGGCCGACTGTTCTAATCATTGGTAGGATGCCACCTTTTCCTATGTCTAGGATGGGATATATTCCGGATACATATCCGATTGTACTGGACAACACGTACCCACAGTCAACGCTATGGATAATACTGTTCCTTTCAGCCTACATGTTGCCTTATTGTTGTAGAAGTTTATATACTCCTTCTGTTTCGTTTACATGCTTATTTTAATTCCTGTCACATTTGGTATGTGAAATACGGACATACCTATTGTATGTGACTATTACATGTGTTGTGAGATATAATTCGGTTATACGGTCGCTAGATATTTACATTTATTGTGTTTTTTATTATGGACACATCTGCCTAGCTGTGTACCCTCCCTCACAATATGGGTCAGCTGGTGACCCTGACCATTGGGCTGGACGTACCTATTGGCGGCGCACTAACATGTGATGCGTTTCACTTCCACTTGGTATAACTATCTACACTGCGTTGGACTACGGGCACATAGTTTTCAATGTCATTTGTTCGAGGGATAGGGACCCGTTATTCCCTACCGTGCATTTGTGTTTGCTTCTTCATTTTGTGTTCGCAGGAACTGTCTTGCATGCTTTGCATATGTTTCAGTATCCACAGACACTGACAGATGTGATTACTATTGCTTGCAAATTGTTATATGCAAGCATTTTAGGTTGCACATCGGCAGGTGGCATTTCCACACCACCGCGCGGCACTTCGACATGCCCTATGCACTCACACTCCTTTCCTATGCACGTGGCTGTGGCGGCAGCATGCCTTCATTAATATGCATTTGGCGCTACTGTGCCATCTTCACGCCACACGGTCGGCTCAAGCCTAACGCCGGCCTTGCGTTGAGCTTCATAAATCCCGGGGTATGTTTTAAAACTAAACATTGAAATATATGTGAAACTTGATTAAGAAATAATAATAAAAAAATTGTAAGACAAAACAAACTACAATAGTGTTTGTTCTTCACAG
Source organism: Protopterus annectens (assembly GCF_019279795.1). Lineage (NCBI taxonomy): Eukaryota > Metazoa > Chordata > Ceratodontiformes > Protopteridae > Protopterus > Protopterus annectens. The sequence goes on along the minus strand of NC_056751.1, from coordinate 160,939,555 downwards.
TAACCCATATGTATAAATAAATAAAAAACATCAATCCAGCATACTGTTGATACACTAAGACAGTATAAAAAGATGTATTATAAACATACATTGATCATATTTTCCCCTACTTTCCTTATTTGCTGTGCAAGTTAAAACATTACAGAACTATCAAAGATAAAATTCAGCTTTCAGTTTTAAATAACTAGAGAGGGAAATAATAATATTCAACCCAGGGGGGTTGTTGCCATTAAATCTTAACTGCCACATACATTCTCTAAATTCAAGAAACAATTCTCATGGACCCCCCTGTTGTTAAGAACAACTTGGCCAAAGGCAATAAATTTAAACCTATGGTCAGGATTTTCCTTGATGTGCAATGCCAATGCATTTTTTTCATTGGCTTTTTTAATATCATAATTGTGTTGGTATACACGCACTCTGAAAGCCTGTTTAGTCTTGCCTATGTAGAATCCTTCACAGGATTGACATAAGGCTGCATAAACTACAAAAGTGCTGTTACAATTCAACCTATGGGTCAAATGTATTAGACCATAATGTGGAATACGTAAGGTGTCTATTTCAAAAATACTGGAACACTGTGTACAATGACCACATTTGGTCATCCATCTTTTTCCATAGGTTTTATAACTCTCTGTGTTTTGTTCAAGTACATTTTTAAAACAAGCATCTTTTTTATATACAGCACATGGCTTTTCCCCCACATTTTTTAACAATTCTTGATCTCCTCTAAAAATAAAAGAAAAAATCTTATTTAATATGTCCTTGATGTCATAAAATAATGTGTTATAGGTTAAAATAAGGGCCTTGCTGAAATCTTGGGTCATGTTTGTATCTTCACTCAAAATGTTGATATTAGGGGTAACATTACTAGATGTATCAGTCCCTAATAATGGAAAAAAAAGTGTCCACATACACTTTTTTCCATGGTCTCATTAACAATTGGTTCAATAAAATTGTTGGGATACCCTCTTTGTTGTAACATACCCCTCAACTTGTCCCTCACTTCATAGAACATTTCTTTGTCACTGATCATATGTGCCAATCTAACACACTGGCTTTTGACAAGTGACTTTTTCTGAAAGTCAGGGTGTCCACTCTCATAGTGTAAGAGGGTATTAGAATATGTGGGTTTTCTGTATATCATGGTTTTAAAGTTCTGTTCTACTTCATTTTTGATAATAAATATATCCAAAAAAATTTATCTTGTTACTGCTTTGTTCCATAGTGAAATTTAAAAAAGATGTACTAGTATATAAAAATTCAAAAAATATATGTAATTAATTTTCACTGCCTTCCCAGAATATTAATATATCGTCCAAAAATCTCCCATCCTGATAATTTTATTGAACCAATTCTTAATGAGGTCATGGAAAAAAGGGTATGTGGACACTTTTTTCCATTATTAGGGATTTATACATCTGGTAATGCTGTTGGGTCTTTCAGCTTTTCCCAGGTAGGGGTTGCCACAGCAGAACTCCGGTCCACTAATGATTGGTAGTTGATTTTTACATGCTGAGTTACCAACCCTGACACACAACCTTCAACAAAGGTATGCCCATTCACGCATGTCTCCACGCAGAAGACGCTCTAGCTGAGAATCGAACCGGACAGTATCGTACTGTGAGGCGACAATGCTACCGCAGCACCACCACCACGGGATATTATTGATACATCTGGTAATGTTACCCCTAATATTAACATTTTGAGTGAAGATACAAACATGACCCAAGATTTCAGCCAGGCCCTTATTTTAACTTATAACACATTATTTTATGACATCAAGGACATATCAAATAAGAATTTTTTTATTTTTAGAGGAGATCAAGAATTGTTAAAAAATTTGGGGGAAAAGCCATGTGCTGTATATAAAAAAGATGCTTGTTTTAAAAATGTACTTGAACAAAACACTGAGAGTTATAAAACCCATGGAAAAGGATGGATGACCAAATGTGGTCATTGTACACAGTGTTCCAGTAATTTTGAAACGGACACCTTACATATTCCACATTATGGTCTAATACATTTGAGCCATAGGTTGAATTGTAACAGCACTTTTGTAGTTTATGCAGCCTTATGTCAATCCTGTGAAAGATTTTACATAGGCAAGACTAAAAAGGCTTTCAAAGTGCACGTATACCAACACAATTATGATATTAAAAAAGCCAATGAAAAAAATGCATTGGCATTGCACATCAAGGAAAATCATGACCATAGGTTTAAATTTATTGCCTTTGACCAAATTGTTCTTAACAACACGGGGGGGTCCACGAGAATTGTTTCTCGAATTTAGAGAATGTATGTGGCAGTTAAGATTTAATGGCAACAACCCCCCGGGTTGAATTATATTATTTCCCTCTCTAGTTATTTAAAACTGAAAGCTGAATTTTATCTTTGATAGTTTTGTAATGTTTTAACTTGCACAGCAAATAAGGAAAGTAGGGGAAAATGTGATCAATGTATGTTTATAATACATCTTTTTATACTGTCTTAGTGTATCAACAGTATGGTGGATTGATGTTTGTTATTTATTAATACATATGGGTTACTGTGAAGAACAAACACTGTTGTAGTTTGTTTTGTCTTGCAATTTTTTTATTATTTCTTAATCAAGTTTCACATATATTTCAATGTTTAGTTTTAAAACATAGTGTTGCAATACAACCTGAATCCTGTAGAGGCAATATAGCTTGAGAAACAGTGTTGTAATACAATCTGAATCCTGTAGAGGAAATTAATTGTGGTCATGAGGTGGTACCTGGCTTTTAAAAGGAGGTGATGTCAAATTTTTTATGTAATCTGATGAAGTCAAGTGCATCTACTGACGAAAGTGCTCATTAAAAGAGTATTTTTCTTCATATTTGTGGCAGTTTTTCTTTTTTCTTACTAGAAACTGATAAGAAGGGTCTGTAGCCTGTGCAAGGCACTGAGCCAGACAAACTACTCCTGGTACAGGAGAAGCTATATGTTTAGTTTTCTGTTTCTTTTTATGTCAAACTGGATTTTTATGGCAGCAATAGCTTCTCAAGGGATGGGTACAACATTCTGCTTAAACATGGGCTTCTTCTCTGCCACTTCTCCCAACAATGACAAAAGTGGCTCTCCTTTGCCCAATGAGGGGACACCAACAGCTGCAGAAGACGTGGCTAACCCCAGTCCACAGTGGCTATATGGGCTACACCAGTGGAATCCTGGGAAAAAGATGAGTGGTCTGAGGGACCAGTTTTGGCCACAGTAGAGTCACCCACCTGTGACTGAGGCAAATTGCTAGCCTGCTGTGGTGTAAAAGGCTGTTTACCTAACTTTTCTTTTTATGGCTAGAAGGACTGACCATAGGACTGGTATGTTGTTCCAAGGTCAAGCCAAAAATGGAGTCTTTCTTCCCGGGAAAACTAAACAGTATAAGCCAGTACAAATTTAAAAGTAGTATAAACTCACTTTTCGCAATACAGAACACAGTAAAACACACTCTTATACATTTTACCATCCCTAAAATGAATTTAAACACAGTTTCCTAACTGAAAAAAAAACAGATTTAAAATATTTAAATCAACTTTTAAAATGTCAAACACAAAAGTGAGCTCCTGTTTAATAGTACAGCAAAGTCACATTACACAATACAAACACATATTTCTAGCTTAAAATATACTTTCATACACAGAAAAGTATAGTAAAACATTAAAAATAATATGTAGAAGGTTATTGCCCAAAGGGAATTTGTCTGCCCAGCAAGGGAACAGCATGGACAGGAGCACTCTCTCCAGTAGCAGGAAAGTTCTGAAGGGTTTATCACACATATCTGTCTTTTTAGTCAACTCAGTTCAAGCTAGGTAATGGTTTGCATACATGGGAGGTGCCCTGAAGCTTTGGAAGCTGGCTCACTGTTATATCTTATGCAGAATATAACCCATATAGCTAACGCTACTGCAGCAGTGATTAATATAAAGAACATCTCTCATTATGCTCCACACCCAAAGGCAACTTAAACATTTTTAATCCCTTCAGAACTTGTTTCAACTCTGCACTCCTTTCCAAGTATACATTATCCCTAATCAGACTTTTATTTTTAAAAGTCTTTTTTCTGTTACTTTCAAAAACTTATGCATATTGAATGGGGGATCCATACCTTGCTTATTCAATGAGAAGGAAACAAATGGATTTGTAGGCTTCAATTAAAAAAAAAGTATAATCTAAAACAAGAATTAATACCTTGTACAGTTATCATAATTTCATTTCCTGACAAAATACTCAATCTGTCTGCTGTTATTAGCTAGCAACTAATCTTGGTCCTTCCAAAAACATGTTTTCTGAATCTGGAATATAATATAATGATAAATAGGATAAAACAGTAATTATAACACAATGTTAGCAAAAATGCAGACTTCAGCATAATAACTTAAAAAAATACTTTTAAACACCTTACTTCACATAAAACAATAAACAAAAGACCAAAGAACTTAAACTGGCACCCAAGATAAAATTGTAAGGATCTCTATCTTTTAAAAGCCTTTCAAGACTACTTCAGTCAAATGTTTAAAAAAAAGCTCTCAACACAATAGTAAAATAAACATTTGGTTAAGTCACACTTTTATAAACATCTATAATCAAACAATACTGTTATAAAATGATACACTATTTTCAAAAACATTAAAATACTTATAAAATGTCATATTTGTTTCAGTTCACATTTTATACTTATTAAACTATTTAAACCGTGACGACTTTCAGCTGCTACCACAATTTGTAGAAATAATTTACACCCCAATTGAAAATGGACTGGGAAATAAAGACCAATTAAAATAAATAACAGTATAAGGAGAAAAAAAACACATTTTCATTAGATAGTGTATTTTAGGATTATTACTTTTTTCTAAAACAAAATGTGCATTGTTTGACACCAGAGCAAATTTTGACATCGCTATACAAAGTACTATATTATTTCTTCCTCTTCATCATATTCATATGGACTACCAGTCTCTGATTCATCATGATCATAGTCTTGTCAACATAAAATACATTATTTCAGTTTGACAACTAACATAAATATTCCAGCCTTAGGTTCTTCAGTATTTCAGGATTTATGAAATGTACAGATACGAGTGCTGTTCAGTTTATCTAGTACTCAGTCACTTAATATAATTAAAACCAATTGAAAAAGACAATATAATTTACATTTTATCTAATCCTATCATACACTGCATGCACCCATCTACAGCACTGATAATAAGGAAATCATGTGATGTTGTGATCACTGGTATGAGATTTAATATATAATTTTTAAATAAATCAGGGCATGCATGTGGGAGGGGTGGGGCAAAGCCCTTCCAATAAATGATGGTTACTTAGGTTTTGTATAAATCAGAAGGCTTATCACTGTGCACATTTTTTTTTTTTTTTTTTATAAAAGACAGTTGCATGCACTGTGGTTCTTTCTTGGCACATGAATGTGCTGGCTCTGATGTCCCTCTTCTGGTCCAGTAATCAAGGAACTTAAATCCTAACCATTGAAACCAGTGTGGGATATTCACTTGGAATGAAAATAGATATACTCAGCATTTCTAGATGCAGCTGTCTGCAACAAGCTCAATTTCCCTTAAGAGCACACAGGGAACACACTCAGTCTTGGGGCTGGGTTTTTCTCTCTCTCTCTCTCCAGGCCCCAAATAAGACTCCCCACTGACACAGCTGTAGAGTTGAGTCCTCAACTAAGTGTTCAAAGCCAAGTCTTCCACCACCCTCTGTGAAATGAGTGCTCTGTGTCCCTGCTCCAAGCTGCTGACACATGCACACATTCTGAGATTTGATTTTCACACACACACACTCACACACACACACACACACACACACACACACACACACACACACACACACACACACACCTGGGAAAGGCTGGTGCAGATGCACTAAGGTAGAGTCACTGCCACCAGCCAGCTACTTTAAGACTGTACCCAACTATCCATCCGCAGTGGTACAGCGGTAGCATTGTTGCCTCACAGCAAGAGGTTCTCCCGTTCGATTCTCAGCTGAAGTGCAGGGAGTGCCTTCTGTGTGGAGTCTGCATATGCTCCCCACAGTTGGATGGGCGTTCAAAAGACATGCGTAAATGGGCGTGCCTTCGTTGAAGGTTGGACATCAAGCTGGCACCTCGGCATTCGTGAAAATCTACTGCCAATAATTAGTGGACCGGAGTCCCGCTGTGGCAACCCCTAACCGGGAAAAGCTGAAAGAGAAACAACAACAACAAGAGTATCCAATTATACTGAG
>NC_056751.1:160830791-160928291 GCF_019279795.1 Protopterus annectens | reverse complement strand
TTTTCCAACGGTTTATTTATATAATTTAACCAAGTTTCAAAAATTATTCCAATGCACACATGTTCTTCTGAGAACAGAAGTTTTAATTCATGTATTTTTTTTTTATTCAAACTCCTTGTCTTTAAGACAAGTACTGGATCATTAATCACCCTGTCCAGATTAATATATTTTATCACCTTAGTATACCCATATCTAACATATTCTTTAAACACTTTCATAATTTATGACTCAAAATAGCATTTGCTTAACAACTCAATGGTATCCATCTACTGCAAAATATTTTTTCTGACACAACATATATTTCCATAAATACAAATGAACTTTGTTTTGAATGTATGCCTTCTTGTTCCACTATTCACTGTGCATGTGGTAGAGTTTAATTCTGTAAGTTTTATAATTAGCAGTCTGACTGTACCCTTCCCATATCATTATTCTTCCCACATATCATGCATTTAGATTGTGCTTTCTTATCTATTAATCTAACAACATCTTTCCAAATATCCTTTATTCTTAGGTGTAGCACAGAAGCTACCAAATTTATTTTATTCTGGGAAGATAGTTAATAAACTTGGTCATTGAATCTTGCATCACCAAAACTTGTTTTAATTGTTTCCTTCTTAGTACTTCTTCACTATTTCCTGATGTAAACAAAAATCCTATGCCCATTGTCACTAGTATCGTCTCCCAGTAATACATTTTGATAAAAACATTTCTGTACTCAATTCAACTATTCAATCAGTCCTTAGTTGTTCTTCTTGAAAAGTAGTTTCTCCCCAGCATTTAACAAAATCCATGTAGGCACCGTGTAGCACCTACATGGAATGTATCCATGTACACAGCCATGGTTCCCCCTCGGCAGTGTGCCATGCATATTAATGATGGTGCACTGCTGAGGGAGAGCATAGGAACAGGGTTACTGAATCCATGTAGGAAGAAGTGCAGAGGCTACTCATAGTTGTGGATGCCTAGTCAAATGTTATGTACAGGGTGAGGCTCTCTGTAATGCTTCCTGCTACTGTTGAAATTCTTCAAATTGTTTTAAATGTGTAATATTTTATTTTTATGAAATTGTTTTCCACTCTGTATGTTTGCATGGCATGGCACATAACACAGTAATGCCAAGCTGTGCTCACATATAGACAGCTGACACCTGCTACACATGTAAAAATAGAATCCAGATGTAATTAATTATTATGATTAAATTGTTTTATTTACTCTTTTTTATTATTTTTTTTCTTTTTTTTCTGTTTGCACAGTGCGGCATGAAGTGCAGCAGAGCCAAGCAGCACTCATATGTACATAGCTGACACCTACCAGACATCTAAAAAGAGAAACCAGATGTAATTAATTATTTATGTCTAGGTTTGTTTAAGCCTGTTTGCACAGCACAGTGTGGTACTCAGCAACACTCGCAAGTAGCCTAGTAGTGTATATGAAGGTATACTAGTTATCATGCTATCCAAGTAGCATAATAAATAGAGTTACGGCCTAATGTGTAGTAGTTCCTGGGTTCAAGACCATAGCAGTCATAACATGTCTGTAATTTAATTTACTGTTTTTTTTAATTTAATAAAAAAAATGTGAAATATGACAGTGCTGCATGGTGTGAAGCACTGATTAAACATGCTAATGGCTAGTATAGTTTGCACAGTGCTAAGCTTTGCAAAAGCTCTGGTTGTGCAAGTTTTCACGCTTCTCAGCTCTGCTTACCTGGCTTGCATGTTGCTAAGTAATGGAGTGCTTTTTTGAATGCAGCTCAATCACGTGTAAAGGTGGAGAAACAGCATATATTAAGAGCATTAGGTGGGACTTCTGCACCATTCCTTGGAGTTTAATTGACTGTGGATATGGCAGTAGGTGATGGTGAAAGTGTGCACTTTCAGGAGCAGAGATGGGGGAGTTCAGGAGTCTAGGGTATTTGTTGGGTTCCTGGTAAAAAATCATGAACCCAGACTACTGCAGAGTGATTTCCAGGGCTTGGAGTGTAAGGCGGAGGCCTGAAATTGGTTGGCCAGGGAACTCTTCAATATGACTGGTATCCTCCGTACAGGTGAGTAGTGTCACCACCATTGTGATGACCTGAAGATGAGAAAGAGGGAAATCTTGGACACCTGGGTCCAAGAAGTCATAGCTGAGAATGCCCCACAAATATGTAAGTATGTTTTTCACTGTTTAACCAATATACACGTTGAATATCTGCAAAACTGGTATGCATAATGGTGTGCTTTTCCCCTAACAGCTGAGAGGGCTTGCAATGATGAGTCCTATGCTGGGTGCCTGGCCAGGTTGCACCATGAGTATGGTATGTAAGGATTTATTATGCTAACTGTAGTGCAATAAGCAAAAAAGAGTAAAACATTTACTATAATAAAGTATACACAAGAAAAACTGCAGTGCAATAAAAGGGCAAATAGAACTGCAGTGCAATAAATGAGCAATTAGAGCTATAGTGCAATAAATGAACAATAACAACTATACTGTAATAAATAATAAAACAATACCAATAACAGTAAGCAAAATGGTGTACAGCAGGATTGTGTTGTCATAACCATTGCAGTAGAGCTGTATGCATTACCTATCTATGGTCAGGTTGCTGCAGTCAAGTGTAACATTGTAATATCTCTTTTATTTTGTTTTATTTTAGTTTATTTTATTTTACATTTGTTAACCGGGCTAGTCCAACTGGATACATGTCCATTTTCAGTAGAGGCCCGGGGAGATAAGCTACACATTAAGTAAATAATACAGATTAGCATAAAAGAAAAAAAAAAGAAGAATTTTCAAATAAGAACTTAATATTGAGAGAAGTGAGTACAGAGTTTATGACGAGTACAGTACTATAGAGAAAGAGAGTACTAGCACAGCAGTACAGTACTATCGATACAAAGTCTAACACAGAAATACAGTCCTATTTACATAGTAAAGGGTATGACATTAGTGAATACAGAGTTTAATACAGCAATATAGTACTATTTACATGGTAAATGGTATGATATTCACCATACTGTATGTTAGGAATGAAGGCACAGATTTAAAAAGTGAATTCAGGTAGTCTTAAAGTATAACTTAATACACAAGAGAGTTTGTGTATATGCATTTAAAACAGAATGTTATACTCATAGTAAAAAGATAGTTAGTCTGTATACAGATGGTAGAGTTTTGCTAATAGCTGAACGAGTATACAAAGATCAAATACAGTGATATTTCCCTGGGAGTAGGAAAGTAAAAAAGGAGGGGTTAAGTGAAAGATTACTCATTCCACACTATGGGTTTTGGGTGCAAGGTATACAGTGATGTTGTACTGGGGAGTATCAGTCAAGGTTAGTACAAGGGCATAGCCATTGTGTTTTTAGGAAGCTTTTTAGTTGCTTTTTGAAGAGTGGTAATGATGACCGAGATGCAAGTATGCTGGGAAGCCTATTCCAAGACTTCCCCACAGAGTTTGAGAAAAGAGAATCACCTGCTCTGTTGTGGGATTTCTGGATGGTGACCATTAGTTTATTTGCTGAGCAAAGAGTAGTAAGATTAGAGTAGGGAGAGATGAGGCTACTGAGAATAGGAGTATTACTAGGATGGTACAGAATCATATGCGTAATGGTGAGTTGTTGAAACTCTAGCTTATTTTGCATTTCTAGCCATCCTAGCTGTTTGAGATTTTGATAATGGTGAGTTCTAAATCGGGAGTCAGTAGCAAATCTGGCAATATTGTTATAGGAAGTGGCTAGCTTATTAAGGTTACTTTTGGAAAGATTAGTATAAATGGGGGAGGCATAGAGGAGAGTAAGATCAGATGGGATTGGGCAATGGTAGTTTTGGCTTCAGGGGTAAGGAAAAGTTTTATCCTATATAAGGAACCAAGTTTTCTGTTTACTGTTTTAATAGTAGAGTTGATGTGTGAGTCAAAGTTAAGGTTGTGGTTACTACCAGCTGACTAATAGCTGTAGAATCCAAAACTACTGGCCTGCAAACTGTACTGTTTAACTCATAGTATGGTCCAAGGTTGTCTCTAGGCTAAAACTGATCACATACACATAATGCTCTCTGTTCACCCTACTTCAGGTGATAAAGGTATATGGGTGAGGTTGCCCACTCTATGGGCAGATATTGTGTGGAGTTCACTGACATTTATAAGCAATACCAATAAAGTGTTAAACAGCATTGTTGATGCCTAAATAAATCTGATGTACTATATGCAGTATGGTTGCATTCCATGCATGTGTGTTCTGTTGTCACTGCAGTCAATTATAACACAGTAATGGTTCTATAATGCAAAACTAATGTCCTGTAACATGTATTATTCAGCTCATACTATTTTGCAAAGTTGTCTCCAGGCCATTATCAGTCACATAATGCTCTCATCCCCCCATCCCAGGAACAAAAGGTATATGGGTGAGGTAGCCCATGTCATGAGCAGATATTGTGTTTAGATTTCACAGACACTTAGCAATACCAATAAAGTGTTAATCAGCATTGTTGATTGCTAAATACATCTGTGTAACTATCTCCAGTACAGCTGTATTCATTGCATGTCTGTACTAAGTTGCTGCAGTCAATTATTACAGTATTTGCAGATGTCCCCTGCAGTCACAGCTATTGGGTTCTATTCCCATGCCTGTCAGCTATGGCATGATGGCTTTCTAGTTTATGTACTATACACAAACATGCCTCTCAAGTGTAATGATTTTTCTTAATGTGATTAAAACTGCCTAATCCATCTGTCACAGGATTACCAGAAAAAATGATTACCTGGAATGCAATGTATTACCAAATACACTTGCAGAACACCTTGGTAGTTACAGAAGTCCACGTTATGTGAAACTGTTCTGTGTAGTTGTGTACCTGCATTTGTTATTGCTTGGCCCATACTGACCCATGCTAACAGCTTGAGAGATATGTATGTGCTACATCAGCTATAGGAGAATTGTAGTCACTGTACTCAAAACTGACACTACACACCTGTAGAGTATTTAATATCAGTGTTTTTAGGGATATAATCTGCAATGTAAGTAATAGAATGTTTCTCTCTCTCTCTCTCTCTCTCTCCCCACCCTTTATCTTTATTTATTATTGTTATTTAATATGATGATGTAATATTAACATATTTTGATAAATTAACCATATTTTGGAAAAATGTGGTTTATTATTGTTATGTTTTATTATGATTCATTTATAACATAGTTTGTTTAACTGTTTTATTGGCATTATGATTTAATTCTTACTGGCATGCTGTTAACATATTGACTATTATGTTATTTACTGTTGTGTTACACATAATATACATTAATATGTATTTGGATTAACTAAAATAATGTTCCATTCTGTTAATGCTAACAATGGTTTGGTTACTAACCTTAACTTATTGCTATATCTCATTTACATCATATCAAGTTAGGCTGGTTCTGGATGATCCTCCTACCTTGCCTCAACCGGCCATGGCACCGAGTCCCAGCATGTCTGGGACCTAGAACGGTGATGGCCCCTCTGCTGCCCCTTCACTACCTGCAACATCAAGTACTTCCACCCCATAAGACGGGGTCAGGCCCCACTCTCTGGGAGCAGTAGTGGGGGGGGGGCTTGACACCTGGGCTGAGCTGCCGGTCTTGGTGTGCAGGATAGTCTACCATGGGTTTGATCGCCACCTGCGCAAGATTGAGGGCATGCTGGATGACCTGGTGGGGCAGCCTCACCCTGGTGCCCAGCCTCCTGCACTAACACCCCCAGTGCAGTGAAGGAGCAGTGCCAACTGTCCCACTGGTGGGGATGTGAGTCACACTGCTGCCTTATGGAGGCTCATGGGACTTGGATTCCACAACACCCTCCCTATCCAAGGTGTTCACCCCCCTCATGTGTCACACACCACCCCGTCTTGCTGCCTTGTCTGTCTTGTCTGTCTGCAAATGCATCCTCACCTACCCAACTTACCTCCCCCACATGTATCTATGTCCCTTCCCCAACATTCCACTCTCACCTTAAAAAAAAATGGGCACCTGTCCCAAAAGAAAGTATATTGTCTCATATATAGCTCTCCATTTCACACATCTGTCCACTGGACACACGTAATTTGGACCAATTGGCTTGACAATGCAGTTATGCTGTCCTCACCCCTATTTCTGGGGTTGAGAGTTCAAAGTCATGCACAAATTCTGTCAAAGTGCACAGTTGTTGCTGTACAAGAAATTGATAGCTATGGTTCTTTCCTACACCCTCCATGCACATCCCAAACCTGTCTTTCACTATGTTCTTCCCCTGCTTGCACCCCATTTCACCACTTTCCTCTCTCCCCATTTTTCTTTTCTTTATATTTTTTTTAGCTCATTGCTGTGTGACATGGTGCATTGTGCAGCATCGCTAAGCTCAGCTAAATAGAACTATATTGCTTATATGTGTTTTTAAACTTGTAATACACGTTTACAAAATAAACATCTGTCTCATGTTTTAAACCAGACACCACTGCACCTGCAGAACACTGAATTAACCTTCCAGGCCACACAACTCTGAATTAAAACAGGTGGTTTAAACAAAACATGGTAATTGCAAGTTACAGTCAGTAAGCAAGTTCAGTGGAGTTGCGTGATGCAATGCTACTCGCAAACTTGATTAGAAATAATAGAAAAAATGGGAGTATACCTTGTACTCTGGTGCAATCAGATTTTGTGTACAACAGGATGCACATGAGTGAATAGACTTACAGGCAATAGGGATTACAGCATTAAGACTGTCTTAGACCTGTGATAATGACATGTTATTGATCTCCTGCTGTCTTACACCTACACAGGATATACAATATATCAAAGGTGCATTGTCTTTTGTCATTGTGGCACACTGGTTTCATTGGACCGTCCCTTTATAGTGGTTGTAATAGCACACTGCTATTTGTGTGACACTGTTCTTGTGACATATTATTGGGGGTTGCCCGTAGGAGATATACCACAATAGACTTGAGTACTGGGTGTATGATCATACAGCAGTATCTGTCATGGCACACATGGGAATACCTGACTATTACTACTATCTCAGTTGTATCCACACATTTAGTATGTTTGCACACTGTGGAGTATGACATGTGTGAACAAGCAGTGGATAGTGCCATTTTGTCCTTACTGTATCGCTACATAGTGTACTTCCACTTATGTGATCCTGTAATATGTTCATAGGTGTGTACTAGGCTAATAGCCCTGGAGCCTTTACACATCTAGCTCATAGAAGTTGTGATGCCCATGCATCAAGGAGCCTCAATACTCACCACCAGCACCAGTGAGAGGCTTGCACATTGGGGGGATAACAAGTACACACACAGTAAAGTACAATTTCCCTTAAGAGCACACAAAGATCACGGTCAGTCTGGGGCTGATTTCTGTCTTTCTCTCCAGATCCTCAATAAGACTCCCCACTGGCACAGCTATAGGGTCCAGATCTCAAGCCTAGTGGTAAAGCTAAAACCTCCAGCACTCTTTCTGTCCAACCAATGCTTCATGTCCCTGCCCATGTAGTTGACACACACACACTTTAAGATTTGATTTAGATACAGACACACAAACACTCCTAGGGAAGGCTGGCACAGGTTCTCCAGCTATGCCCTCTTTCAACCCAGACTATAAGGTAGTACCAACTGCCACCAACCACCACCATCAGCTACTATAAGGCCTCTCTCAAAGGGTGACCAATTTCACTGTGTATTGTTACTGTTTTCCAAACAGTAAATGTGACTGAGCAGCAAGATTATTGGAGTGGCTTGGATAGTATCACCAAAGGCTCTATGACAATGGATTGAATAGCAAAAATATCGAACAGCTGTAACACCGAAAATGACGTTCATGGAGTTTACTAACTCTGAGATTGCACTACAGTGAGGAAAGGGCAAATTTCCCGATTGTCACTGTACTGTAATCTCAGAAAATGGATTTCTATGAACGGCATTTTCAGAGTTACAGCCATCGATATTTTTGCTATTCGATCCATTGTTATAGACCCTCACCAAATACATGCAAGTACTCTAGAGCTTAAATTATCTCTACACAAAACAGCCACAGTGGAAAGGTTTAAAAATATTTAATAATAAATAATAAAAACACAAGGCAAATCTCATCAATTCAACACAGTGCTAATCAAGAGTTCAGAAATCACAGGAACTTTAAAACAATATTGTAGGATAGTCTGACATAAATATAGAAAACAACTAGACTAATCTGGCTATATCCCATCTATCTCTAAGAGAAATGCTAAGTTCTAAACAACTTTACTTATAGAGCAAAGCAAGTTCCTGGTGAGTTGTTGTCAGATCTAGATCAAGATACAAAATGCTCAATCCTTCTCTCTGAGAAAGTCTTAAATTGATAATACCCAGTACTGCTGACTCATCTCACATTACATAAATGTTATCACTTCTCCTTAAGTTCCTAGGCTAATAAAAACTCAAAATTTACATTTCTTTGTAAGATGCACCTGGCCAGGAAGCCACAGCAATAAAAGACACCTTTATGTGTAAAATCTAGCAATTATCTTTGTCTTAAAACAATAGAAAGAATTTGCTTGTCCAGACATCCTGTCTCCTAGACTGAGATCAGACATAGTGGTAATTCTTTACTTAACAGCTTTCTTCCAGCAGGGTTCACTGTGGTTACATTTTTGAAGCTCAGTACAACATATAGTTTAATCATAACTTATAGTTCTCTTTACATTTGTAAAACAAGCCTGTGAATTACATTAATATTTACAATGGCACATAATTATCTACAAAATTCTATCTACCTAGGCTGGCAGCTTTCACAATCCCCTCCCTCCCCAGAGAACTCATGCTAGTTTTTCAAGTGACCCTTGAGAAACATTGCTTGAGAGGGTTATGTCTATCTGGGTATACCTTAACTCATTCCCTGTCTTGAGTGCCCATCTACATTTGCATTACTAATCCCACAGCAGTGCTGCACTGACACATCATATGCTTGCAACCCTCGGCTCCATCTTAGCAACTTGGCATTTTGCTGGCTGGCTTGATGTAACCATGTTAGGAGATTGTGATCTGTAACTACAGTGAATTTCCTTCCATACAGATAAGGCTGAAGTTTCTGCAGTGCCCACACTATGGCTAGACATTCCTTTTCTACACCTGTATAGCATTCCTCCCTGGGTTGAAACTTACAACTGAGATAATCCACTGGGTGCTCTTCTTCCTCTGAAGAAATCTGGCTAAGTACAGCACCCACCCCATGGTTCAAAGCATCCACCTGCACAACAAATTCTTTGCTGTAATCTGGACTGGCTAACACAGGGGGTCCTCCCAAAGCTTCTTTAAGCTTCTGGAATGCCTGCTCACATACTGTGGTCCACACCACCTTATCTGGCCTGTTTTTCCTTGTCAGGTCTGTGAGGGGAGCAACTATGGCACTATAACTGGGGACAAACTTTTTGTAGTACCCTGCTGTCCCTAAGAATGCCCTCACCTGCTTTTTGGTAACAGGTGCAAACCATGCCTGAATGGCTTTCACTTTGGCATGTTCTTGCCTGATCTTACCATGCCCCAATCTATGTCCCAGGTAGAGACCTATGCCATACTCACCTGACATTTGCTCAGCTTAATGGTCAACCCTGCCCTCTGTAGTCTGACTAACACCTCCCTGACATATTGAAGGTGCTCTTGCCAGGAATAGCTGTAGATGGCAATATCATCTAGGTAAGCAAGGGCAAACCCTCCTGCTACTGCTAGGATATGATCTACTAGCCACTGGAAAGGCACTGGAGCATTTTGCATCCTAAAATGAATCTTTGTGAACTCATACAAACCAAAAGAAGTCACAAAGGCTGACCTCTCTCTAGCACTGGGAGCCAAGGGCACCTGCCAGTAACCCTTAGTAAGATTAATGGTGGTAAGATACTTAGCCCCACCCAGCTGCTCAATGGCTTCATCTGTCCTAGGCATGGGGTAAGCATCTGACTCTGTGTGACTATTTAGTTTCCTGTAGTCCACACAGAACCTGGTGCTGTCATCCTTCTTTGGCACCAACACCACTGGGGAGGCCCAGGGACTGCTGGACTCTTGTATATCCCCTGGTTCCAACATTTCTTGTATCTCCTCCCTCAGAGTCTGTTTGACTCTCTCATGCACCCTATAAGGGGCCTGTCTAATAAGCCTTTGGGGTCCTGTATCCATCTGATACTGTACCAGGTGGGTGCACCCTGTTTTCCCAGTGAATATGTAGCCAACCTTCTGTAACACTGCTCAGATTTCTTGAACCTGGGTAGGAGATAGCTGCTGGGACATTGCTACCCCTTCCTCTGAGGTGCCAGTCCAAGCCTCCCTGAGGAGATCAGTCACCAGATCTCCCTCAGACTCCTCCTGCACTCCACTGCAAATACTCAGCACAAGGGCCTACCTATCATGGTAAGGTTTCATCATGTTAACATGGTACAATTTGTGCTCCTGCCTAGCAGTTCCACCATGTAGTTAACATCACTGACCTTCCTTACCATGTTGTAGGGTCCGTCCCAGGCTGCTTGCAGCTTGTTGTGTCTAACAGGAATGAGAACCATCACCTGCTGCCCTACAGCATACTCTCCAGCTCAAGCATTCCTGTCATACCAGTCCTTTTCTGCTGTTGGGCTTCTGCCAGGTTCTCCTGGGCCAAGCCAATGAGTTCCCAGAGCCTTGTCCTGAGGTTTAGGACATATGCCACAACAGACCCCTTGTGAGATTCACACTCACCCTCCCATTCATCTCAAATTAAATCTAGAGGCCCTCTCACCCTATGCCTGCCCATACAGCAACTCAAAGGATGAAAAACCTGTGGATTCCTGGGGAACCTCTCTGTAAGCAAACAACCGATGGGACAAATATTTGTCCCACTCCCTCTTAAACTGGTCTGCAAATGCCCCTAGCATGGACTTGATTGTAGAGTTTAACTTCTAAACAAGACCTTTAGTCTAGTAATGGTAGGGGTTGGTCTTCAAGTGCTTCACCCCACAGTACTTCCACAAACAAGCCAGCAGGTCTGACATGAAATTGGCAACTCTGTCAGTCGGTATTTCTTTTGGGAAACCTACCCTGCTGAAAACCTCTAACAAAACATTTGCCACCTTTTCCAGCTCAGTGGAGGACAAAGCCACTGCCTCAGCATATCTTGTAGCATAATCTGCTACCACTAGGATATACTTTTTCCCTGTGGAAAAGGGGTACCCTACAATATCCATAGCTACCCTCTGAAATGGCTCCTCAATCACAGGCAAAGGCATCAAAGGAGCTCTCACCTTGTCTCATGCCTTGCCTACCTTTTGGCACTGCTCACATTTCTTGCAGTACCCTGTTACATCCCTGGAAATCCCAGGCCAATAAAAGTTCTGCATAATACATCTTTTTGTACATTTTATGCCCATATGACCTGCAAAGGGAATGTCATGGGCTATGGCTGGAAGCGTCAGATGGTAGGGTCTAGGCACTACCAACTGCTGCATTCTCTCACCTTCTAGTCCTTCCTCAGGAGTCCACTCTCTATACAGTAACCCTTTGTCCCAGTATTCACTACTACTTCTCTCAGGCCTTGTAATGTAGAGTCTGAGAGCTGAGCCTGTCTCAACTCTCTCTTAATAACCCTTCCCAGCTCCCCTTACACAGGAAGTATGGTATCCTCTGACAGCGGTGCATCACTGTCAGCCTGGGTACTGCAACTCACCTTTTCCCTTAGAGTCACTATGGCCAAGGGACCATGAGTACCCTCAAGCAGCTGTGGCTCACCTCCAGTCTCCCTGCTACAGTGTAGCTCCCTCCCTGAAGTAACCACCTCACCAGTCCTGGTTGCAAGTGTGCAGTCTGTTTGGGTCTCCCCCAGGCTACCAGACCAACATGCTTGCCTCCAATCCTGACTGTGTGTAACTGTATGAGCACATGGTACTTCATTATCAAAATCATTCCCTATCAGGACATCTGCAGGAATATCCTCAAACACACTTACTTGTTGGCTTCCTTTTCCACTCTCCCAGTCAAGGTGAACCCTAGCCAAAGGTATTTGAAATGGGGGCCCTCCTAATGCTCTGAATGGAGTAGACTGCCCAGGCAAGTTGTGCTCCTCTGTTACCATTGCAGGCTTCACAATGGTTATGTCAGAGGCTGTGTCTCTCGTAGCAATGGCCTCTTTGCCATTCACTATGATAGGATATAACCTCTGGTGGTAGTTTGGTACCCTAGTTGTCTCAAAACAACCTAAAGTTGGCATTTTGTCCTTCCCACTTACTGGCTGCCTCGCCTTTTGTTCTCCGCCTTGCCTCCATGGACATCTACATGCCACATGGCCCCACCTGTTGCATTCAAAACATTTAACCCTAGGTCTTGGATGTGTACCTGGACTAGTGGCTTCCCCTGCTACTGGCAGATTCTGTTGGGGCAGTCTGGGATACCAACCATAGGTTCCCTTAGACCCATGAGCAGCACTTGGTATTCTTTTCCTGTGCAGTGATGCCCTGCTTGCTAGGTATAGGTCGCCCTTCTTCCCCAACTCATCTGAAGTAGCACATTATCTATCAGCTAACCAGACCCTCATGTCCTCAGGCAAAGTGCTAAGGGCTTGTTCCCTCACCAAAAGGTCTGCCAGCCTTTCAAATGTGGTGACCTGACATCTACAAACCCACATATGAAAATAAGTGTTTAGTTCAGCAACTTATTCACACACATTTTCATCTGCCTTGCATCTATGCTCACAAAATCTTTTCCTATAAGCCTCAGGTGTTAGCTTACAAAATTCTAGCAAACAATCCTTAACAGCAGTATAATCACAAAATTCATGATCAGATAATTAGACAGCATAGTTACAGCTTTACCATGGAGTAAGGGGGTCAGGAACCGTACACAGAGCCTTTGGTCAACATCATACTCTTTACATACCCTCTCAAACATATGAATGAAACTATCAAAACTATCCCTCTCTGTAAACTGTGGAAGACATTTACTGACATTTTGTGCTTCTGGGGTCTGGTTACTCCCTTCCTTATTATCTCCATGACTCTGGCAAAGAGTCAGCATCTCCTTTTTGTGCTGCCTCTGCCGCTCCTTCTCCTCAGCTTCCAGGCATAGCAGTTTCTCATTCTCCTCAGCCTGTAGATCCCTCAGTCTCTCTGATGATTCTGTTTCCAGGTGCCTGGCCTCCAACTCAAGTATTTTTAGCTCCAGATGGATTTTTAAATCCTCTGCAGAAAGGTTGAGCTGTCCATTCTCTGAGTGTTATACATCTCCACGGCCAGTCTGATCATCCTCCTGGTTGCTACTCTCTGATGCAGCTGTGACTAAAGCTGCACTCATGTCGCTTTAGTCAAGTTTCCATGCACCAGTCCTTTAGCCTGGCACATCTCAGCCAACTGGCTCCTTGTCAGCTTACCGTACTCCTCTGTTGACATGTTTGCCTGCTCTCCCTGACTAACTAAGCTAACAAGAGTAATAAAACAATTGTGATCTGAACTCTGAATATTCACTGCATGGCTGATTTAGAGTAAAAAAACACCTTCAGTGATCACTGTACACATGCTACAGGAATTCACTATCTACATCAAGTACAAGCCAATTAGTATGTGATGTGGCTAACTCACCACTATCAAACAATTAATATTTGATGTGGATATCCCACCACTGTCAAACAATTAATATGTGACTCCCATGCACTGGCCCAGTAATCATGGAGCCTCAATCCTCACCACTAGCACCAGTGAGGGGATGTGCACATTGGGGGGATAACAAGTACACACACAGTAAAGTACAATTTCCCTTAAGAACACACAGAGATCACAGTCAGTCTGGGGCTGGTTTCTCCTTTTCTTTCCAGAACCTCAATAAGACTTCCCATTGGCGGGTCCTATTTGAATCGTTGAAAGTACAGTTCATCGAACCATACTTTGTCAAACTTACTTTACAGAAAGTGCATTTTGTTTAAAAATGCATTTTCGCTAAAGAAAACAATCAAAAATAAACATGCTGTTTGCATGTAACATTAGTTGTATATCAATATATACTGCTGATGTACAACTAAGGAAACTCTTGTTGAGATCATAGTACAGTGGGGATAAGGGAATATTCCCTTTTTTGCCACTGTAGTGCAATCTCGGAGTGAGAATATTAAAGTAGGGCGGTGCAGCCCCCACATGGGGGTGCAGGGGGGCTTGCCCCCCTGCATAATACCGTGTAGCGTGTTATTTTTTTATTTACTTTTTATTTCTTTATTCCGTGAAAGTGCATTTTTGATGGAATGCACTTTCACAGAAGTGAGTTTGACAAAGTACGGTTCGACGGACTGTACTTTCTATTTAACGATGTAGACCCCCACTGGCACAGCTATACGGTCCAGATCTCAGCCTAGTGGCCACGTTAAAACATCCAGCACCTCTCTGCTTGACATGTTTGGGATGTCTGTTCCAGAGCATGAGCAGTCTCTGGGTTATGAACCTGTCCCTTCAGCATGTTCTGTTGATTGTGATAATGAGGTTGATGTCTCTGGAGCATGTGGTGCAGAGGGATTGGGATTTCATTAGATGTAGCATTTCTAACAGAGCTGGGTCAGACATGGCTTTGTAAGTCAAGCAGAGATCACCTCTTAGTAGACGATATGAGACAGAGAACAGCTGGAGTTTTTTGAGTCTGTCCCTGTAGGACATGTGTTTAAAGCCTAGGATCCTCTTCATGGGGCACTATTGTGGCCTCTCCAGCTGTTGCAGGTATCTATTGAGGTACATGCCAAATGGGGCATTATACTCTATGATTGATCTAATGAGGGAAGAGTAGAGAGAAATGATGACCTCTTTCTTCCTGGATGCAAAACCCTTGGTAATGAGATGTGCCAAATAGAAGGACTTTCTGACCACAGTGGCAATGTGATGGTCACTGTCAACCTGTGTCCCGAGATCTCTTATAATGCCTTCAGTTTTCAGTGGGCACCCATCGATGTGGTAATTAGTGGGAACTGAGTTTTCCCTAAAGGGGATGACAATGCATTTTTTGGCATTAAGCTTAAGGCCATGGTTTCAACACCAGTCATTGGTCTCAGTGAGGCCTTTCTGTAGGATGTCTGCATCACTTGGGGAGTTAATAATGACTCTCAGCTTGCAGTCATCTGTGAACTTGGTCAGCCAGAGTCCCTCCATGTTAGCCTGGACTTCTGAAAAGTAGATGCCAAACAGGAGAAGACCCAGGACCAATCCCTATGGGACTCCACTCATGACTGGTTGGCAGTCTGACTTGCAATCTGCTACTTTCACACTGTGGGTTCTATCTGTGAGCCAATTTGCAACCCACCTAATGATATAGGAGTTGATGCTTAGTTTGGTGAGTTTATCAATAATTCCCGAGTGAGGATCCTTGGGACCCAGGTGGACAGTAGTCTCTCCTTTGATAGTCACATCGCCACAGTAGTCAGGAAGTTCTTCTACGTGGCACACCTCATCATAAAAGGGTTCTCATCCAGGAAAAAAGAGGTCATTGTTCCTCTCTACTCGACACTCATTAGACCCATTATAGAGTACAATGCCCCTTTTGGAATGTACCTCACAAGACATCTGCAGCAGCTGGAAAGGCCACAGAAGTACCTCACAAAGAGAATTACTGGCCTCAAACAAATACCCTACACTGACCGCCTCAAAAAATGCCAGCTTTACTCCATAGCATATCGCCTACTCCGAGGTGATCTCTGCCTAACATATAAAGCTATATCAAACCCAGAGCTGTTGGACATGCTACACCTAAAGAAATCCCAATCCCTCTGAGCTACACGCTCTAGGAACCTAAACCTTGTCACCACAATAAACAGGACAGGCTGGTGGGATAGATTCCTGTCCCAGAGACTTCCCATACTCTGGAACAGACTACCCATCTATGTCAAGCAAAGTTCTTCATTAGCACTCTTCAAGAAAAATCTTGATGAGTTGATGGGAAATAGGAAATACACCCCGGAGATCACTTCTGTGTCTCTGCTCGACAGTGGCACACGAAAATAACTTTCTTGGGTGGCGTAAGTCAGGGAACCTTGTTGGCTAAGCTTACTTAGGCCCTTGGGCTGATAGTCTAGTACCTACCTATGAACCTATGAACCTATAAGGAATGGTATCAAAGGCCTTGGCCAGATTGAGATAGGCTGTATTAACTGCCTTAGCTTCATCCAAACCTCTGGTGACTGACTCAAAGAAGTCAACCAGGTTGAGCAGGCATGATCTACCTTTCACAAAATCAAATGGCATGGGATCTAGAGTTTGGAGATTCTCTATATCCTTATTAATTAGGAGCATGATGATGCACTCCATAGCCTTACATATCAGACTTGTCAGGCTAATGGGGTGATAATTTCCAGGGTCTGTAGTCGCTCCTCCTTTATGGAGAGGGATGACTGTAGCAGTAATGACAAAGACTGAGGTGAGGCTGTGAGTGAACAGGGCACAAAAATGTGGTGCCAGTTCACTTTGTAATTCATGTAGAACACAGCCAGGGATATTGTCGAGTCCCATGGAAGCTGTATTCTTGGCCTTGGACAATGCAGCTTTAACTTGTGCTACAGCAATGCTGGGTGCCTGGCATTCTTCTGGTATTGAGATTGGTCCTTTGGGGGGAGGTAAAGTTGGCACTGAATCTGTCGGCCAGTATGTTAGCAATATCTGTTGGATCAGTAGAGGAGGTACCATTGTGCAGTAACTCAGAGCAAATCTGGGTATTGCAGTGGAGATTCTTGACATAACTATAGAAGGCTTTGTGGTTGTTTTTAGTGTCTGCCACAATTCTGCCTTAATAGCTGGCTTTGGAGGTTTTGATGAGGGATCTCAACTTTTTGTTGAGGCTAATAAGGGAATTTTCCCAGACTTGGGGGTTCATTTTTTTTTCTGCACCAGTTTCTTCCTTCTGTGGTAGAGTTTATTAATGGAAGGGGACCACCAGATTGGCTTCCTTTTTTTGTAGGAGAGCATCTTGGTTCTGTTGGTTATGGCTAGTTCCATGCAGTTAAGTATGCGTTCGTTCATTGCATTAGTATATGATTCGACAGTCATGCATCTATTTTCCATTGGCAGTGTGTTCCCCTTTTGTCGTCTTTCAGGAATCATGTACCCTAGATGCCATGCACCCTTCTCGGATGTGGAAAATGAAATTATACTCAAAGGACTAAGGCAACATCATCCCATTCTACTGTCTAGGAGGAGGCAAAACAGGGAACAGTGGGCTGCATTGTGGGCAGACCTTCTCTATGATGTGAATAGCATGGGCCATCAGGGCAGGACATATTAGCAGGTTCGACACCACGCAAGAGACATAATCAATGCTGCACGAAGAAGGGCAGCAGATGTAGCCAAGGATTGTGCAGTCACTGGTGGAGGATCTGCAGCAGAACAACCAATCTCAACCACTGTGGAATTTCTAGTGTACCTAGGCACACACAACAGCTCCCAGGCATCCATCACACCATACATCATGGAGGGGGGGGGGGTGTCACAGTTTCCACAGTAGAGGAGCATGTAGATAGGCTTACTGTGATCAACACTGCAATACTATAGCTATCAGTGTATCAGGCTGTACATACTTTTACATAGGTGTCAGGTCTTAGTTCTTTGAGGGGAGGGTTTTACCTCAGTTGTACTCTCATACTCAGAATGTGATCAATACAACAAGTAAAATAGTAGCCCCTGTAAATGTGAGATACAGGGATGTGTTACCTTGTTGTGCTGCAACATGCAGTGGTACTTAACTTACCTCACCCCCAACTTTTCACAGGTCTGTCAGGTATTGGCCATGGGTGTGGTCCTGCTACTAGTCAGCATGACACTGTTTTATTAAGGAACATTTACATTCTATTAAAGTTAAGGGCCAGAATAATGCCCTATTTAAACATAATTTTGTGTGTAAACAGAGTAGAATGTTTTTATTTTCCATTCTGGAACAGGTACCGAAGGATCTTAGAGGGGGTAATCACAGTTGTGAAGTTGAACAAATAAAAACACTTTGGCAGTGACCGTTAAGAGCAGATAAGTCTTCTGGTTTAAATGAGGCAATTATTCTAAAATGTCTTTTAGAAAACAAAAGGTTGAAAGTAAAATAAATTAGGCAGTGAAACATGTATTTCAAAATATTTGTTAAGATAGGTGTACTGGGTTTCTATGTGTTGTTTTATCAAGTATAGTTTCATATTGATTAATTAAAAGGTAAATTTTACTGGTCATGTTTTATTTGATTTACTTGATGTGATTGTTAGAAAGGTCTTGAGCTGAATGTGTATTTTGTTCTGAGGAAGTCTTTTTGGACGGAAGCAGAGATGAAAAATGTTTGACCGCTAACCCAGTTGTAGGTCTTTGTTATTATGAGTATTGTTAGAGCCTTCATACACAAAAGTGCAGGTATTCATGTACCGTTTTTTTTCTTTCTTATCATAGGCGACCAGGGGGTTGGTGTATGCCCCTACACAATCTGATGTCAGTGTCTCTTCGGACTCTGATGATGATGGTGGCCACAATGAGGCACATGTGGTGGTAATGAGTGCTGAATCTGTCCCAGAGGTAGACATCCCTCTTCTGCCTCCATTGTCACTGCACACATTCAGTATGCCTATACATACCTAGTCCCCGGAGGCTACAGATATTGGACAGTCAGAGAGTGGGGACATTGAACAGGAAAGTGTACCAACAATGGCTCCAGTGAGTGTAGGCACTGGCCATAGCCAGAGAGCTGCTGAGGTCCCACACAGGCAGATTGACAGGGGGGCTTGCAGGAGGCCTGCTGTCCATCCACCACCTGTTGCAGATGTCACATCATGGGTCACTCAGCACATGTTTCAGGCCATCATGGAGACACAGGCATGTTCTGAACAGAACACCAGATGTATATTTAGGGTTATGGATGCAGCACAGTCTAACATCCGTGACTGTCTCCACCACATTGGGGACACCCTGGATTGGTTCACTGATGCAGTGGACAGAAGGTGGGCTGAGACAGTATCTTTCTTGGACTGCACATTGTCTGTGCTGGAATATCTGGTTGGAATTGAGCATTGGACCCGTGGACGTAGGTCAGCAACCCCACCTGCTAAGAGTCCACATGACTGCACAATCATGCTCTCATAGTGTCAGTACACATAGCGCTACAGAGGGGAGTGTGCTGTCCACACCATGACATGACAGGCCATGCACTCATGGTTCTGGGTGGTCCCGTGGGGGACATGGTCCCAGCAGACAGCAGTCACCATCAGCTATTAGCACCGCCTCTTATCTTGAGCATGGAGGTGCCAGTGCAACTCCTGGCAGGGCCAGTTCCTGTGTTCAGGGCCTGAGATAGTGAACTGTCAACTCTACCATGTATGGTCCAAAGCTATCCAACATACACATGTGTAGGGCTAGCACTGAGCTTGACTGTGTACATGCACACACTCACACACCACTGTCAAATGCAGGGCACCTACAGACACTCACAGCACCTCTCCATGGTCCATCCTATATGCTTCCCTTCCTGACTCTTACACATGCTGTCAACCATTTGGGCCAGTCTAGGCCTCCTGCACCCCCACACAACACCCAGTGCAAGTGATGATACCTGTGCAACATCCCTGTCACCCTAGGAGACCTAAATATAGACTGGAAGATTATTAATAGTAGCATCTCATCTGATTACATAAACCTTTATGGTTTTACTGACCAAACTGCAGAACTGTGCAAACCATATACTCCACAATAAAACCACTGGTATATTGATTCTGTAGAAAGTGCTGGTAGTCCACAAAGTAAAGCAAAAAACGTTTATTGTATTTATTGTAAGCCAAAAGAAAGCTGGTAAGCACCCTCAACAAAAGAAGTTCATCAGCTTTCTATTGTCTTACAATAAACTATAAACCAATATAGGAACAATAGTAACCTAGTGCCAACTGTGTTCCTAGACTTATCTAAAGCTTTTGACACTGTATCATACCAGCATTTACTCACTGAACTCTCTTCTATACGTCTCTGTCAATCTTCCCTTAAATGGTTCCTTAGTTTCTATCTGTAAGGTAATAAGCAGTCAAATGGCAACATA
Organism: Protopterus annectens; assembly: GCF_019279795.1. Classification (NCBI taxonomy): domain Eukaryota; kingdom Metazoa; phylum Chordata; order Ceratodontiformes; family Protopteridae; genus Protopterus; species Protopterus annectens. Next base: position 160,908,292 of record NC_056751.1, on the reverse strand, counting down.
ACCTCTCTTCCAGTTACCATAGGTGTTCCTCAGGCCTCTATACAAGGATCCCTTCTTTTTAATATTTTTATGAACAACCTTCACACTGTCCTACACCAAGCAAATATTGTACAATATGCAGATGATTCGACTTTAATATGTACATCCCCTACAATATCCAGAGTACAAGAAATTACCCACATTTCTTTCTCTTCAATCGAAGTCTGGCTGAAAAATTCAAATATGCTCCCTAATCCCAATAAAACATAACTGATTATCTTCATAGCTCTCAAACTCTTGGAACAAGACATCTGGACAAGGCCTAAAATAATGGTGGGACAAAGGCCCAAAACTAGGGACAGATTTTAAATATTGCTGTTACAAACTTAGAAAGTTGTTTGACTAACAGGATTTGTGCATTTTGTGAAGTACATGAAGTCAGGAACTCAAGTATATGGCATTATTTAGTGGCTTCAGTCTTCAATGATTTACAAGAAAAACACAATTTTTATGGGGAACAGATGAAAAATATGAGGCAAAAATCTGGACATTCTGCAAAAATTTGAACATTTGAGAGGTGTGATATTCTTCACCCCAAAATATTATCTCCAACAAAAACAATCTTTATTGGCTACATCAGTAAATAATACTGAAACTGCGGTAGTACCACAGACTAAACTACTGGGCATTGTAATAGACAATAATCTTCATAAAAAAACACCAGAAACTTGCCTCCCTTTAAAGGGCAAAATAGTACCATACAGACTCAGTAAGAAAAACCCTAGTCTCATCCTAATTGCTTCCAACCATCTTACATGCCTCACCTATCCTTACAAACCTAAGCTCAACACTAAAATCCAAACTAGTCTCCTATTACAACAAAGTAGCTAAATTTGCTACCAACACTGCACACCGAATTAACTACTGACAAGCCTTAAAACAGTTAAACTGGCTAAAACTAACTATATAACATACTCCCAGCTAGTTACAGCATGCAAACTGATATATTTTACTGTACAATGCCCTGAATTAAAAAAAAAAAAAAAAAAAAAAAAACAAGTTATTGCCCTGTACCCTCATAAGGGACCTCTGATCTGGTGATTTATACTAAGCACTATGAAAGCAAATAATTCATCGGGGGACTCACTATACTCCTGTTACATCTCCAAACTCTGAAACATGATCCCATGACTAACAAACTCCCAAGCTATAAAATCCAACTCAAACAATACCTTATCCAATCCTGATCATGCTCATGTTCATCACCAGGCTGAGACCTTTAGTGAAAGCACAAACTTCTTATTGCTTATCATTAACTTTTCACCCTCCTCTAAATCATTATACCCCTGGCAACATTCCCTCCTGCACTTGAATTAATATATCCTATTTCATCCCCCCAAACACTTCTCATCCTGCTCTTTTTCTAACTATCCCCATCCACCACTCTGCTTCACTCATGCATCTCCTGTATATTTAAGTTATACATTTTCCAGATATACTAATTTGGAACATGAAGCCTAAACAGAACTAATATTATACCCTGCTCTTACAGTCAGATGCTACTATCCCTATCCTCCTAGGCAGTAATAATACCTTCCATCCCCTCCTGCATAATTTTATAACTTATATCATTATAGCTCTTGACTTCTTTACAAACCTACATCATTTCATAACTTATTCATTACGTATCTTGAACTCCTTGCAAACTTTTCTTTACTGAAATGTAAAAACACTAAGCTTCTTTGCAATAATGTTTCCCTTCTGCACTATCAATCCATTTAGTCTGCAGGATTTTACAGCAGAAAGAACTGTATAGACTTATAATTGTTAATGTGAATACTTTACTGTATATACCTGTCTTGCAATTATGTTTGTTCTTTCATGAGAAATGTAACTGTAGTCCCCCCTCCCCTCTGCACACACACACACACACACACACACACACACACACACACACACACACACACACACACACACACACACACACACAAATGTCTGAAATTCACTTGTTAATATATATGTACTGTGGTGGAGCTTTACTCCCTGGTCTTCTGCTGAAAATGGGCTGTGCCCAGTTAGAAATTCCCAATCAACAAAGACAAATAAATAATAAATTATGCTTTCCCTAGCTGGGTAGATAAGTTCCCTTTGGGGGAAAAACATTTTCTTATTTTTTTACTGAGGTTTTATTACTTTCCTCCTCAAGAAAGTTATTTTAAAGCAAAGACTTTTGTGTTTTAGCCAATTGTCTCAAGACTGTAACATACTTTTAAATGGAGGACTCCTTGTTTCCGTCAGTTTAAAAGTAATGTTATCTAACTAACAAACTGTTTGTTCAATAGACATTATGTTTATTCTAAGGTTGTAGGGCTGCCTGCCATAGTGTTTGAAAGTGCTTTTTACTGTGTTTTTTTTTTCTGTCAAAAAATGTAACTTTTGCGGACTGGTAGTTTTACTGGCATTGTTGCTTGGTTTTCCCCAGGATAGAGATACCATTTTCAGCTTGACCACAGTTCAGTCCTTTTTCAAGCCACAAAAAGAAGTTAAGCAAACAGCCTTTGTCACCACAGCAAGCTAGCAAGTTTCTGCAGTTCCAGAACTCTGTTCTGGCCATTTGTTGTAACGCAGGTTACTCATCTTTTACCCTCAATCCCTCTAGTATAGCACCTACAGCCGCTGTGGACCATGCGTTAGCCACATCATCTACTACTGTTGGGGTCCCTTCAGTGGGTAAGGGAGAACTACTCTTGTCAGTCCTGGGAGAGGAATCAGGGAAGGTTTCCCCATTGTGCCTATCCCTGGGGAAGCAGTGGCTGCCATTAGTAACACAGTTTGTCCCATTTTTCCTGTCAAAAAGAATTAGAAAACCAAGCATGTATCTACTCCTCCACAAATTTCTTTGTGTAGGAGTAGTTAACGGTGACTAGCTCAGGATTTGATTCAGGCTATTGAACCTTCTTGTAGGGTAGTTCCTGTTAAAAGTAAGAGGGATGTCACCTTTCTTAAAAAGATTCTAGATTCTGAATCTGAACAGGAAGATGCAGGGAGAGTTTCAGCTATTTGTCCTCAGACTCAGAGGAAACTCTGATTCTCCCTGTGGGGGGGTTCCCTTTCTCTGCGGCTACTGCTAGAATGTCCCAGTGTTTTCAATGGGAGAACAGTGAGGTTTCTCAGTCTCCCAAAAAATACAATGAGTTGTTACAGAAGAATTTTCCAGACTCTACACCCATTCCTCCTGTCTTGTCTTCTTTAGAGGATGTGTCTTACTGCCTGCAATTTTCCAGATAGTTAGCCAGCTGTCACTAAAAAAGGCAGATAGGATGTATAAAGTTCCTCAGTCTTTCAAATGTGTATATACTATACCCAAACCTAACCCAACAGCTATAGCCTTAGTTGACTCTTCTGCTACTAAGCATTTAGTTAATCCAAATCATATTCTTTCTAATAAAGATGTGAAAATTATTGATAAGTATGGGAAAAAGTGCATACACCTGCAACTTTGAATTTCAGAATCTTACATTGTCAGGCTCATATGTTAAAATTTATATTGACATATTGTGAAAGTATGAGGAATGTTTTATCTGCAGTTTCTTCTTGTGAAGAAGAGTCTGCTTTAAATAACTTAGTTTCTTCTGTTGCACAGGTTACTACTCATTCCCCCGGATTTACTATTCCTCTGTGCAGGACTAGCTTATTCCTGCAAGGAGGTGGCTGTTTAAGAGCAGGATGGCAGCGCACCATGCATATTAATACCTGAGCTCCTAATCCTACACGGAGCATGTAAGAGTGCAGGGGGTGTGTCTGAGAGCAGAGCTCTCAGAACATACATGCCCCCGGAATGAAGAACAGCAGAAATGACTAAGAAATGAGCGAGACCGCTCATACGTGTCCACATATCCCCACCAACAGTCCCCCTCATGTACAACAGCAAGTATACAGAAATAAAATGAACAAACCCTTTTTTTTAAATCCGATTAAAGGTAACCATAGGTGCGCGGGTGTGCCCATCACTTAGCTACGGTTAATACAGCTGGAATGGCTGAAGAGGATAACAAGGAAGATATATGCAAATGAAGCAGCATGGCAATAGTGAAGTGGGCAGAGTATACACCTTACGAGCAGGCATTCCCGGTTCGTGTCTCACTGCAGCACATTCCATTTTCCATGGCAAAGCACGTTATGACTAATATTTATGTTGCATAACCCGCTAAATAACATATATTTATGAACTGGAGTACTGCAGTAAATGCACATGTGAGGTGTAAGTATCATATTGAATAAAGCATTAGTAAGCAGGTTTAAGCACCAATAAGCAGTAGTAAGCATATGTAAGCACTAGTAAGTGGGTTTAAGCCAGTTTGCACAGGGGTAAGCAATGAGCACACAGGTTAAGCAATTTTGAAGCCAACTCTCTGTAAGCATATGTAACCAGAGGTTAGCATTGCTTACCCTTGGGCAAACCCATGCAAACTGGCTTACAAATGCTCAAAAGTGTCCTAATCACTCTGTATCCAATGGCCCTTGTTCTGCCCATCAACAAAATAAGCAGCCATGCAGGTCTTGAACCCAGGACCCTTTACACTATAGTCACAGTAGTTAACCACCAAGCCATCACAGAAGTACAGAAGAATGAGGTATCAGCAAACAAGTCTTCACCATTGTAAAATTAAACTGAACCTGTGAAAGGAATCGGTATACAGATGTGTGCCTTAATCCACTACATGACATAAATATGTGAACTGGAGTGCAGCAGTAAGCCCAAAAGTCAAGTGTAATTGTAATAGAGTGTTGAAGTCCCCAATAAAACACAAGGACCCCATACAGTGTACGTACACATGAATCATGGATACTAGGCATACATATAAGGTGTAATGAATAATAAATCAATGCCAAAAAGGAAATATAATGCAAAGTATAATGTAAGCAATGCAAAGCATGGCACAGGCCAGCTTAGGAGGTGTAAGCAATGTGTAGGCTAGCTAACTCAATGTGCCCAGAGGTATACCCCTTTAATCAATGCCAACCTAGGTATGCAGATTTGCCCATAGCTTAGCCTTTTCAAAACTGGCCAATCATGGAAAAGTGTGGGAAATCAGCCCTACTTAAACCCAAGAGGCAGGAATATATCTCATAACTGGTTGTAGCTTCCCCTTGCGGGCACCATGTCAGGAAGGGGAAAAGGTGTGCACTTTTGGGTGCAGCACTGGTGCATCCAGGAGTCCAGAGTCATGGTAGGACTCCTTGTCAAAGACCATGATCAGAGACTGCTGCAGGGCCAGTACCAGGGCTCCCAATATAAGGCAGAGGCCTGGGACCATCTCTCCCATGACCTCACCAGTACCACTGGCATACCCCAAACTGGTGAGCTGACCTAAAGTGGCATAAGGGGGACCTCTTGGACCAGTGGATCCAAAAGGCTAGAGCAGAAGGGGATGTCCCAGCTGTAAGTATCACCCCACTATGTGTGTAATAATTGCCAGCACATGTATATCATGGATAGATATGGCTAAATATTCCTTTTATGTCCCCCATAGCTGCAATGGAGTGGGCCATGAACCAGGAGGCCCACGTAAGTCACCTGGCAAGGTTGCAATGAGAGGCAGGTCAGCAATACTCATGTATTTACTGTCATAGGAAATCAAACTAAAAGTATTAGTAAATTAATTGCCTGTATAAAACCAGTATTGTTCAAGGCAAGTACTGCATACACCAGAGAATATGGCAGAAAGAGTCTCATATAGTTTATATGTAAATAAAGCATAATAGTCTGCATGTGTATACTCTGGTATCATATGGTAATGTAGGTTTGCAATCACGTAATAGTACTGTTGTATTAAGCACTGTTACCCACACTGTGCACCATAAATAGAATGCATAGGAATGCCTGTATATGACTGGTGTAATCCCCAGAGGTCATTTAGCACAACTGAGAGACACATAGACAGAAAACAGGGAAAAGGCAGACAACAAAACTCGAGTAGCCCATGCAACTGAGATGTTAACTATTATATATTTAGCTCACACAGCTATGGTTTGAATCCTGGCAGTGGGAGTAGTCTGCATAGAGAATCATACCTCACAACTGTATGATATGTCCAGAATGTCCAGTAAAGTGGCCCATATCTGGTGCCTGTCAACCTGCCACCCTGTGAAATAAGTGGGATGATCCCATATGTATAGGCAGCAAATAGGAAATAAAACTGATTGACACACATCTATGAGAACAAAGCTGGTACATTAGCAACTCCCCAAAACCATATGAGAGTAAGAAGCCACTTATGTCCCATTTACACCCCCATGTTGTCAAGCTGTGGCCAGAGTGTGTACAGTAACAGAGTGAGATGTATGTGCATAATAGTAATGTGTAATCTGGTACTGTGTGTGGCAACATTCAGGTAGTTCTAACAAACAGTTCTCCCACAGGTCTGTTGAATACCAACACTGTGCCCAGAAATACAAGAATGTTACTTTGTACTGGTACTGTTTACATTAGTATGGTATGGCATTGTGACTGATGGCAGTTGCTCTGAATAACAAGGTATTAGCCATCACTGTTGCCCACACTGTCCTACAAAATATAACTGTCTAGGAAGTCTGTATAAGATTGTTGTAATACAAGGTCAGAATGCCCAAGCATAGGAGAATTATAAGACAGAAAGCAGATAGGAGATATACACTAATATCTATATAGCACACAGAACTCTGATGGACAGTATTTAAGTTGTAGCAGACACAGCCATGGTCTGAATCCTGGAAGTGGAAGTAGGCTGCATACAGAACCATATCACACAACTGTACATATAAGACCAGGATGTCCAGTATATGGGCCCATATCTGCTGCCTGTCCCCCTGTCCCCTGGGAAGTCTGTGGGATGATCCCAGATGTTTGGCCAGCCAACAGGGAGTACAAGTGATTGTCAAACATCTATGAGAATAAACCTGTCAGTGTAGCAACTCTTGAAACCATAAGGAGAGTAATAAGCCAAAGTATGTCCTATCTAAACTCCCATGTTGTCAAGCTGTGGCCAGAGTGTGTATAGTAACAGATTTAGATGTATGTGCATAATACTAATGTGTAATCTGGAACTTTGTGTAGCAACAATCAGGTAGTGTTAACAATCATTTCTCCCACAAGTACGTCAGATATGAACACTGTGCCAAGAAATAAAACCCTTCATACCCTGTAGTAGTACTGTTTACTTTGGTATTATAGGGAATAGTGAGTGTTGCAGTTTCTCTGAATAATAAAGTATCACTGATTACTGTCACTACACTGTGCTACATAATATTACTGTGTAGGAAAGCATGTATATGTGTATGTCCCGGTACACCTGCATGTGGTCAAGACATGGCCAGAGTCTGTGCAGAAAGAGTTGGATAGCTATGTGCACAACATCAACCTGGAATCTGGGAGTATGTGTAGAAACAGTTAGTGTTAACAAACATTTCCTCCACACGTATACCAGGTAAGAGGTGTATACTGCAGGTAAACCAGTTCATGTATAACAATGACAACAGCCATATCACTGTCCAAATTAAAGCTATAGGGTAGTGTTGCAATACTTGTAAGGTACAGATAACAGCACTGACTAGGAAAGTAATGTGGAGTACAGAAGCATACAAGTTGTTAATTGACATCTTTCTCTCTCCACCACCATATCTCCAACAATAAACTGCATACCCACCCCAACTGGTATGTAATGTCTCCAGTGTTCTAATTATTCCATATTGGTTAATAAATAATTATATTTGTTTCCATGCATGTGCTATACTGAATTATTCCAACATTGGTGGCATGGTGCCATCAATGTACCTGCATGCTGTTGTTATTACCACTGTGGTCCCATATATGCATGTGTTCCGTTTGCTATGCAACTATTCCATATCTGGTGTCTGGGTTAATAGGAATATCTATGCATGCTGTTATACCTAACCCTGAAATGTGTTGACTATTACTAACCCACATATGATAAAATCTAACCGTTATAGCATGCTTGGCAAGGCCGGTCCCAGCGGACCCACCTGTCCCACCTCAGCTGGCTGTGGCACTGGGCACCAGCATGTCTGCAGCCCAACCCGGGACCTCTTCGTCTGTTGGTCCTGCACCACCTTCAGGTGGAACTCCCTCAGGGGATGGGGCTCGCCCCCCCGGGAGTGGGCGCGGACAGGTACCTGTCACCTGCTGCCAGGTACGGGTTGTGGTGCGTAGAGAGCTTAACCAGCAGCTTGGTGATCTTCTATGCCAGCTCAAGGGCTGCTTGTCATGACTAGAGCATCAGTCTGGCTCTGTAACTCAGCCCCCAGCACAGCCACCATCAGGGCTGTGAAGGTGCAGTGGTGACTGCCCATGGCTGGGGACCTCAGTCCCACTGTTTCCACTAGGGGGCTCATGGGCTTCCGATTTCCCAACACCCCTCCCCATCAAGGTGTTTACCCCCCACATGTGTAATATGTCACCCCTGTATGCATCTTGTTTGTCTCGTCTGTTAACCTACCCAACCTACCTCCTCACATATACCTACTACCCCTCCCCAACATCCTACTCTCACATTAAAAAAAAGGGCAATCTGTTCCCAAAAAAAAATCACGCCCCATACATAGTTGTTCATTTCGCACACATGTCCACTGGACACATGTAATCAGGTCTAATTGGCATCATATATTACTGTTGTCCTCACCCCTCTCTCAGGGGTTTGAGTGTCTAAATCTACCTCCAAATTCAGTGTATATGCAAAGCTGTTGCTGTAGAAGAAATGGGCAGCTATGGACCTTCCCTATGCCCTTCCTGCATATCCCTAGCTATTTTTCCTACTGTCTTTCTCACTTGGTGCCCCTTTTTCACCACTTTCCTATCAACCCTTTTTTTCTTTTCTTTTAAAGAAATTAGCACAGGGGTAAGCGAGAGTAAGCACTTTTAAGCTCTTTGAATGTTTGTGGCTCTGTTACTTCCTATATGTTTATATATTGTTTACATTTTTATATTTTATACTGTATATGTAAATGTTTAGTATTTATAACAATCTTTTTAATGAATGTTTTCAATGAATGCTTATAAAAGTTAGATTTTAACTAATGTTTAGGATAGGTTAATTGTTCATGTTCCTTTAAGTATTTTGGCTGGCTTAATCATGTGATAGAATTAATCCTCTATTTAAAAGTAATGAATGGATGTATTTTTTATATGCTGAGGAAGGGTGTAGACCTGAAAGCTTCATTAAATCTTGACGTGTGGTGACTTTCGTGTGTTTTTTGGATTTTGCTGAACAACTAAGCGTGTTTTAACTGTGATATTTGTGCTTTTGAGAGCCACTGTGAACGTTATAAAAGGAAAAGTAAGCCAGCCATTTCAGTTTTTAAACTTTGAAACGTTTGCTGCTCAAAGTATGAGTTCTACAATTAAGAGACTGTTGACAAAATCAATTAATCCTTTAATGCAACTTACTACTGTGGAACCTATAACAAGAGATGCAGATACAAGTAAAACTATAAGTGAGTTTAACAAATTAATATTTGATCTGGAAAAGAAAGTCCAAAACTTTAAATACTTGCAGTGGCAGAGACTGAGTTTTTTAGCATACTTGGAACTTGGTATAGTTCCTAGAGGGCTTCGTATTTTAAAAATGCCATCGTATGGGAATACATATGAGGAGCTCTTGAGACAATGGCAGCAACTAAATTTGGAGCTCAGTATGAATTATATGAAACTGATGAATAAATATTTTGAAGAAGTAGAGAGTACACTGCTAGAAGAAATAGAGAAGCTGGAAAAAGATATGGTGAAATTGTTAACTACAGACTTTTTGAATGAACAATACCAGGCGTTCGTGAGTAGAATCCAAATCCTGGATAGTAAACTGGAGGTTCAGAAGAAACGTAAACTCCAGCGTGACATAGAAGATTTTAAAAATGGCCGTATCTTCTCTTGGCCAAAATTTGACTATAAAAAGGCAACAAATCACCATAAAATAATTAATACGATGAACAGGGATGGCAGGACAATGCGAGGAAATCTAGATCAGCTGGATGCGTTTGAGATACCGGCAACGCCAACGGACATAACCACCAATCCTGATGAGCGCATGGAAGGTGTGTCAAACTCTGTTCCGGCATTGGCTACACAACGAGAGCCAAGTCGCCCTAATGAAGAAAGGGTTGAAGGGAGCTCGATCTCCAATGAATCCACCATGAATGGTAAGACAACGAGTAAAGCGAGTACGCTATCGGTGCAGAATTTGATGACAACGGATGTGAGACCAAAGGAAAAACGCAAGCAGATGGAAATCTCTTCTTTTTTACCGTTTCAATTGAAAGAACCGTAGAAAATCCCATTGCATCTGAAGAAGCAATCTACTAAAGAAAAGACCATACAGCATTCAACGCTAGCAATGAAGAGGAAGAACGAGAGTCCCAAACTACCCAACAAGGCAGTTCGCAGATAAGACTGTATGGTCATTTATATAAAGGTACTGTAAATATTTCTAAAGTGACTTTAACAGATCAGCATTATGAACTATTAGCTAACGGGATGAAATTCATCCCTACATTTACTGACACTATAGTTGATGTAATAACAGATGTAAAGCTATTTGCTAGAAATTTAATGTTTAAATTAATGTTTAAACAGATGCATGATGTTCATTCAACTTTTAGAAAACTGAGTACGTTTATACCGTAACTTTCACCAGTAATTGTGGCTTTTTCGGAATTAGTGGAAGTAGAACTTAGAAATGTATATGCTGACCAAAGGGTCAAGAAACTTAACAAAAACAAGTTTAATTTGTCTTATACTGACTATAGGGTGCTTCAACAACTAAAGAAGGATGAGAATATAATATTAAAACAAGCGGACAAGGGAGGGGCCACAGTAATAATGGACAAAGCATGGTACATGGATAAGTTTAAAAACTTTCTGTCTGATGACACAAATTTAAAAAAATATATCATTTGTAGATGTAAAGAACCATATAGCACAAGTGAATTTAGCAGTATATGACATGCATCTAACACATGATATTTCTATAGAATTGTTAACTTATTTTACTATCCCATGCCCTAAAATTCCTCAAATTTATGGAATACCAAAATTACACAAATCTATGAGTGACCCCCCTTTGAGACCTATAGTCTCAGGAAAAGGGTGGGTCACAGAACCTATATCTATATACTTGCAAAGAGTGTTGGCTAAATACTTACCCAAATGTACTACCATACTAAAGGATACATTTCATTTTTTGGAAAAGTTTGATACGTGGTATAGAAGAAAAGAAGTAGGGATGAACTTTTTTCTAGTTACACTTGATATAGCATCATTATTTACAGTCATCCCGATAGAATATGGAATAGATGCCATTAGAAAATTGTTAATGATGGAATCTATGCTTCAACCACGTGAGATAGAAAATATATGTTCATTACTTGAGTTGGTGTTGACAAAAATATTTTTATTTTTGATGGAACGCCATATCAACAACTAAATGGGGTGGCCATGGGAACATCAGTGGCCAATAGTTTTGCCAATATGGTGCTATATATTTGGGAAAAGGAATATATAATGAATGAAACTAATAGATTTAGCCATTTGCTAAATAGTTATTGTAGATTTGTGGATGATTGTTTTTTTACGTGGACAGGGACAGTACTTGAATTAGAGAGTTTTGTGCAGTATTTGAATAGTACTACAGATTTTTTTGAGTTTAAAATGGAATACTCATTACATGAGATAGTTTTTTTTAGATGTGAGTATTCAGAAAAACTATGATAGAGTAGTAACTAGGGTACATAAGAAGGAAGTATATGCTGGAAGATATCTTAAGATGAACAGTATGCACCCACCACATATTTACAAGGGAATTTTAAAGTCACAATTAATAAGGGTTAGTAGACTTACTACTGAGGAAAATAGTTTTATAGAGCAGCTTAATAAAATGAAGGATGAATTTGTGAAAAGTGGTTATTTGTTAACAGATGTAAATCAAGCATGTGATGAGGTTATACAAGGAAGAAAAAACATATATAAACCTATCTTTGGATTCACAAATATGGAACATCAAGATCAAATAACAGAAGGTGGTGAAAATAAAATAAAAGATAATGTTGTAAGATTTGTTACAAGTTATAACACCAACACCATAAAAGTTCGTAAGATTATTGAAAAGAACTGGGTGATACTGATGGCCCAACCGGAATTGAGGGACATCCTGGGTCTGAGACCAAGATTTGCCTACAGGAATGGGCAATCAATAAAACAGATGCTGTGTTATAAAGATTTTATTGATGTTCCAAAAAATATACCAACTAAAATAGGAACATATAAGTGTCATAATTGCACTTGTTGTATGGATATATATGAAACAATAGGATATTTTCAGCATCCCTTAACAAATGAAGAATTTACCTTTAAATGTAGAGCTGACTGTAATACGACAAAATTAGTTTATTTAGCAACGTGCACACAATGTAATGTATTTTATGTGGGAAAAACATGTAGGAAATTAAAGGATAGAATAATAGAGCACAAGTCTGAAATGAAAAGAAAGGTTGAATCAAATGGGTTGTATAGGCATATAATGGACTTCCCAGATCACATTTTAAATTTAGAGTTATTTGTGTGTTAACTCTAGGATCAAGGGGAGGTGATCTAGATAACTATCTACAAACAAGGGAATATGAATGGATAGTTTGTTTACAAGCAGATAAACCACCTGGTCTTAATAGTGCTGTTAGTATAAAACCAATTTTGATAAATAGGCAAAAACAATATCTTTGAATGTTTGTGGCTCTGTTACTTCCTATATGTTTATATATTGTTTACATTTTTATATTTTATACTGTATATGTAAATGTTTAGTATTTATAACAATCTTTTTAATGAATGTTTTCAATGAATGCTTATAAAAGTTAGATTTTAACTAATGTTTAGGATAGGTTAATTGTTCATGTTCCTTTAAGTATTTTGGCTGGCTTAATCATGTGATAGAATTAATCCTCTATTTAAAAGTAATGAATGGATGTATTTTTTATATGCTGAGGAAGGGTGTAGACCTGAAAGCTTCATTAAATCTTGACGTGTGGTGACTTTCGTGTGTTTTTTGGATTTTGCTGAACAACTAAGCGTGATTTAACAGCTATGGACCTTCCCTATGCCCTTCCTGCATATCCCTAGCTATTTTTCCTACTGTCTTTCTCACTTGGTGCCCCTTTTTCACCACTTTCCTATCAACCCTTTTTTCTTTTCTTTTAAAGAAATTAGCACGGGGGTAAGCGAGAGTAAGCACTTTTAAGCAGAAGTAAGTGGATTTAAGCCTGTTTGTGCAGGGGTAAGCAATGCCTACACAGGTAAAGCAATTTAGAAGCTAACTGAGTACAAGAAATTGTAACCAGAAATTAGCAGTGCTTACCTCCTCGCAAACCCACTTCAACTGCTCAAAAGTGCCTTAATCACTCTATATCCAACGGCCCTTGTTCTGCCCAGCAACAAAATAAATAGCCTCTGCAAGTCTCAAACCCAGGACCCTGCACACCATAGCCAAATTGATTTACTACTAAGCCATGTCAGATATACATAAGCCTGATGTTTTCACAAACATATCATCCAGCCCAGTCATTCAACAGTACAAGGAATGTATTCCAACATTTGTGTGTGTGTGTGTGTGTGTGTGTGTGTGTGTGTGTGTGTGTGTGTGTGTGTGTGTGTGTGTGTGTGTGTGTGTGTGTGTGTGTGTGTATGGATATTATTATCTAAATAGATATAACATATCTATATATGTAGATATAGATATAATATAGAAATATATATATATATATATATATATATATATATATATATATATATATATGGATTCCTATTACAAGAACGAAAGTTCACAACTTTGAACTTGTAATAGGAAGCCTCACTTATGCGAAAGTTCACTTTAACAAAAGTGAACGTCCGCAAAAGTGCACTTCACCGAAAGTACCACAGCACAGTGGAGGACATCAAAAATTAAGCTATGTCCTCCACTATGGTGCGATACTCATGGACCTTAGGGTTAGGGCATGGGTTAGGGTAAGGGGTTAGTTAGTAAAGCTATCCCCTTACCCTAACCAATGCCCTAACCCTAAGGTTAGTGACTATTGCACCATAGTGGTGAACATTGCTATGTCCTTCACTGCGCTGCAGTCATCACGAACCTTAGGGTTAGGGCACGGGTCATGGTAAGGGGATAGCTTACCATGACCCATGCCCTAACTCTAAGGTCCGTGAGTAATGCACAGAAGTTCAGTACAATACCCGTTTATTGTACTGAACTTCTCATAAGTGCACTTTCGATTAAGTGCACTTTCGCTGCAGTGTGCATTCCATACACTATTTTGAAGTAGTGAACCTTCGATGTAGTGTATGGAATCCATATATATAAATTATATATATAAATATAAACATATATACATACAAGTGCATGCATCTATAGATATATATGTCTACATCTATATGTCTACATATATACAGCAAGTTATATATATGTAAGCAGATATATATATCTATATAGGTATATATGGACATACATCTGTAGAAAACAATGGAAACATAACATAAACATATATGTCCACAGGCACCGTTACTGGGGTTGAGAGGCCCCAAACAACATATGTCTTGTACGATTAGGTATCCCCCCCAGAGTCAAACACGTCTGCCCTACAATACACTACCAACTGTTACAGCCCCAATACCCAGGACCTGACATGACATGGGCACAAGATGTTAACAGTACTCCATCCCACCTGTATGATGTCAGGCTGGTTTCAGTAACATATCATGCAGTACAGTCTGGCTCTCTAAGGGAAGGTACAATGCGGTAACAATCAGCATCCCTAGGATACATATACACAGACACATATATGCAGATACAGATATACATGTATATATATATATATATCTATATCTATCTATCTATATATATATATATATATATATATATATATATATATATATATATATAGATATAGATATGTAACTACACATACACACACAGATATATGTATAGTAAGATACATATGTAGAAGGTGCACACAATATGGAACAGCCACTATTCCTACAGTTACCACCTTACCAGCTGGAGACTGCATGAGCCACCCATACAAATGACAATCATTGCCTGCAACATATATCCACAGATAGCTCAAAGGATATAATAACACACACAGGTTTGCATAAATAAGAAAGCTTTATCTGTGTACTATTACAGTTGTATATGCCATGTCTTATAGCTGTTTAGACACTGAGATCCATATAAACTGAGTAATGCAACTGTGAAACAGTTATACTAATACAGTAGTCTGGAAAAGTTAACAAATGTTGCTGTCCAGACCAAAGCCATCAAGTAGTACAATATTAAAGACAGACTGGGCCACAGGATACCAAAATATCAAAAGTAAGTAATGCAGATATATAGTTCAGAAGCCTCTATCTACACTCTGTAGATAATCCTTAGGGGTTAAAGACCTCAGTTGACACAATGAGATGTAACTGTTACATAACAAGGGATAACTGACACCATCACAACCACACCGACAAACAGAACAGTCTGTATGGCAGGTGGCAGTAGGCCTGCATTTACCCAAGGTGGATTGTATGGTAATGTACATCCATATACCTTAAGGCAGCTCATCCCTGATGGTCTTCAGGATTTTGGGCTTTCAGGATTCTGTAGCGCTTCCATATACGTATATGTATATATAGATATATGTATATATAGATATACGTATATGTATATATATATATATATATATATATATATATATATATATATATATGTATATATAGCTATATATGTATGCACATCTCATGTATACAGATATGCCTGGTTATGTTAGTATATATGTAAATATCAATAACTATATGTGTATACATATATATTCTGATATACCTACTACTGTCAATATATATATATATATATATATATATATATATATATGTAGATATCCATAAGTATATGTGCATATGTATCTTTATCTGTATATGTGTAGACATATATTGCTCTGCATATGTATATATCTGGGTGCTTATATGTATATCTATGTATATATACATATCCATCTATGTATGTTGATATGTATATGTGTATGTCTATATGGATATCTGGATAATTATATGTACATATATCTTCACCATGTGCCATGAACATGGAGTGTATCCCTACCTCAGCCCCTATAGTCCCAATTTCGTAGTGCAAGGGGATGTCAGGTATGTATAACAGGTATATTTGTAGACTATTGTTACTGTAATAGGGAGTGTCTTCACAGACATGGTGTGTGTGGGAGGTCACATCTGCTTTTAACATGTGCGCCATTGGCTACTGACAGACATCCTAAGGACAGCATAGTACAGTACCACTGCTAACACGTAATACTCCTGTGGACTACAGCAGAGATAATGGTCAATATATGTGAAGAGTGTGACACACTCTGGACAGTCCAGAGGTATACACATAACCACTTAGTGCAAGACATGTGGACCAATTCTGACAATGTGGATGTTAACAGCCATGTAGATGGATATAACGCGTAACTACTGTGCCCCCATAGGTTATGCATTCACATATCCCTGTCTGTCCTGCCACATAATAACCAAAGGTACAGAGGTGCCATGGCCACATACTACCCACTAGATATTGGCATACATCTGCACAGCATCCCACTGCTCTGTCTGACATACACAACTGTTATGGTGGCCTGGCAGCAATACATCTGGCAATTACTGGACATAACATCTCACTGGATAAGTACACCAAGCTGCTAGGCATGTAACAAAGCAATGTGCAGGCTACAGGCAGACCGGCTCAACAATGGCCTACATTTCCTATGGAGGAATGCACATGTACCTGCATATATAGCAGGCTCTACAGGCATGCCACAGCACAGAGTAACATACACCTGTGTGAAAGTGCATAACCACAACCAGTGTGAGCACAGCCACGTATACTAGTGCATTATTACTGTATATGGACTATCTGTTCAACACCAACCTCATATGTGCCACTCACACACTAACCCCACATATACTGGGCCGCTACACAGTGTGGTCCAATGTGCGTGTATGGCCCTACAAATATATAAGCTGATAGGGTAACATACAGTGGAGCAGCATGAAACATCAGATTGAACAGGACCAAGAACAATGACATCTACCACAATCTGTACACAGGTCAAGGTGCATATTAACAATACACACACTGCCGACAATCACCATAAGTACACAGACCTCAGTACTGTACACACAACCACAGAATGTCCAGGTTATGTCATCAAAGATAACCTCTACTATACATAACGTGTAGGAGTCTGATATCTCACTGGCTTGTAATCAGATATGATATCACTAATTATGTTGTACAGCACATATACACCCCTTACTGCATGACATCTGTACAAAGGTTAACAGGGCCAATATTGACATGTTGCTGTGATAACCTCATACATTTACTGTTGTAACAGGGTTTGTTGCAACATATGTCCTATGAGGGATATGAAGTCAGTAACGCTCATGGCTGTCACCATCTACAGACTGCAATCCTCACACTATCTTCTGCAGTTCACAGATAGGTGCTCTATGGGTAACACCTGAAACAAAAGACACTGACCAGTCTGCAGATGACCCTACAGATGGGTGTTTCCTCATAAACATAGCACTGACATGGCAGGTATTAAAACATGTAGGACAGCCATATCCACACACACCCTGTTAAACCAACATTACTCCAAATGCAGTATAGCAGCACTTACAGTCTGTAGTCAGGTCAGGAACATCCCTTTCCTGTGTATTGGCCTGTTTCCACAGTGTATGTTGTTAGGGGTAAATCCCCAATCTATCTGAAATGTTTGCCAATCAGATCGAGTTCCTGCTCACAGGGAATGAAAGGCCTAACACCAACATAATGTTCCTAGATATTGGAGTGTGTTTCCATGCAATTGAATATGGGAATGTTACCACAGCTGTTCCACATGCAATCAGCTAGAGGAGGGCTGCAATTTGTGCAGAGGCCATCAGCTGATCAAGAGCATCACTTAAAATACACATGCTGCTGGCTAAGCAAAGCAGGTGTAAGTCTCCACATCCACCAGAAGAGGGAGTGAGAAAAGCAGACAGAGGCAAAGAAAAGCCAGGGAGGGGTGAGAGAGTAAAACCTAAGCATGTTTGTGTCACACACCTACCAGTCCCTGACAACTATGTAGTGCGATCACATGTCCTTGCAGTCATTGGATGCGCCACATAGGTTACATGTTGAGGACCCTCAGAACGTATATGTGATGGTGAGTGACATCTGCAATAGGAATATGGTAGCTATGTGGTAGGTGTAGTACACGTGGCTGTCCGCATGAACAGGTGTCAGCGTCAACCCAACCACACTCTTGCAGGGATGCACACACACTGACACACTTGGCAGGGCCAGGAATACAACTCATCACAAGTGGGATTGCCACAACACAGTACTGTGCAGGTATCACATGCACCACAGGGGTCATATGGAGGTTATATGTGCAAAGGGTATGTGGAGGTGTCTGATATCAGACAGCATGCTTCAGTATGCCAATGGGGGTTGCAGTGAGTGTGAATGTGGTCATACGTATCATACAACGCACACAGACACAGGTGCCAGTACTGACATGCATGGGTGCACTGCTTCATGGGTGTGTTGTGGTCAACAGTGCCAGATGGCTATACAAGGCTAGGTGATGGGTATATCTTGACATCAGGCCACATGACAATGGTCTACATTGTGGCCCAAGGGTATAGTGTCAGGAGTTGCCCACACAGGTGGGTATTGTATTCATTATCCAGTTACCTGGGTGACTATTGCGTGTGGCCAATGCTGTGCATTGCTTGCCATGTATGTGTTCCTTAGTCCATGATATGGACAGTGTCTGGGATAAGCACACCTCCCACATGCATGTACAGAAACATGTGGAACTGTACCTGGGGTGTCTGGACCATGTTGTGTACATAGATTGTTATCATCTGATGTGCCAGTCCTGGCCTCATGTGGCGGGAACTGTTAATGGACAGCAGGTTGACCCTGCACCTACATTCATAGCATCATACTGGTATTCCCTGGTGTCAGTGGTATCTGTCCATACAGGGCTTGTGTTGCAGGCATGGTATGTCCCTTGTGGGTCACATTTGATGGCACCACAGATGTTGCAGGTGTCCAGTGGCGAACATGGGGGAGGTGCACTGCCAGCATGTACATACCTATTGGACTGAGAGACAGGGTGTCATGCCCTCTGTAGCCCACTGCAATCACAACATGGTTACTATCAGTGGGCAATATGCAGGGTACTACCAACATAGCGGCTGTTGCCTAGGCAAGTGTGTGTGTGAGTATGAGACATGGGTTGAGAGTGTTCCCTGGGTAATACAAGGGTTGCTAAAGTTGTTCAGCTGGCATTGATGTCACATTTAGGGGTATGGATTTGCACCCCAGCTTCTCAACTATTTCACATCTGTTATCTCTGTATGGTGGACATTGTGATATATACTTGGGTCACCATATAAGAAGTTTGCAAAACCCACTTCACATTGAGTCCAATTATTACACACTCACAACCACCGCCACACAGGATACAAATGACAAACACAGACACACACCTGTCATGTCTGGGATTAGAACTCCTATCTAACTAGTATATTATACTACAGCACTACGCAGTTATAGGATGTGCCATGGAGATTACTAGAGTACTCCTTCCCCAAAGGTGTATTTCACAGTGAATGACATCAGCAGGATTGCCAAAGTAGGGCATTTGAATTGTACTGAGTGTGACTAGCCTAAAATGCATTGCTCTCTGCACACACACACACACACACACACACACACACACACACACACACACACACACACACACACACACACACAGTTGCCATGTCTGGGATTAGAAATCCTACCTAACTCTTTTATCACACAACAGCAGTATGCAGTTATAGTACATGCCACGGATATTACTGGGCTACAACTTTCCCAAAGGTGTATTTCAAGTTGGATGACATCAGCAGCCTTGCCAAAGTAGGGCATTTGAATTGTAGGGAGTGTGACTAGCCTAAAAGGCATTGCTCTTTGCACAGACACACACACACACACACACACACACACACACACACACACACACACACACACACACACACTTGCCAAGTCTGGGATTAGAACTCCTACCTAAGAATTTTATTACACTACAGAAGTACATAGTTATGGGACGCACTACAGATATTACTGGGCTACATCCTTCCCAGAGGTCTATTTCAAGGTAGATGACATCAGCAGCCTTACCAAAGTAGGGCATTTGAATTGTAGTGCATGTGACTAGTCTAAAAAGCATCACTCTCTACACATACAGAGACAGACACACACACACACTTGCCAAGTCTGGGATTAGTACTCCTACCTAACTATTTTATCACACTGCAGCAGTACGCAGTTATGGGATGCGCTATGGAGATTACTTTCTTCAAACTTCCCAGAGGTCTATTCTAGGTGGATTTCATCAGCAGCCTTACCAAAGTAGGGCATTTGAATTGTAGGGAGTGTGACTACCCTAAAAAGTATTGCTCTCTACACACACACACACACACACACACACACACACACACACACACACACACACACACACACACACACACACACAGTTGCCATGTCTGGGATTGGAACTCCTACCTAACTAGTTTATCACACTACAGCAGTATGCATTTATAGGATGCACCATGGAGATTACTGGGCTACAGCTTTCCCAAAGGTGTATTTCACAGTGGATGACCTCAGCAGGCTTGTCATAATACAGCTATGGGGAGGGCAGTGTGTGTGCATTGGCCATAACCCATTCATCTAGAGGTTGACACAGCACATGCGGGCACACGCAGGGTCATATTCCACAGGTACATGTAAACTGCTGCTAGATGACTACTTGCACAGTCATGTTGCACAGTTAGCACTTACACCACATAGTCTGTAATGCTGACAGATACCGGTGGCTAGTATCTACAGTGAGTGACATTTGAACCTCATGTGGTTGTGGCACTTTGGCTGTGTGCTGGGTGGGACAGGCCTGTATGGCTCCTTGTCACAGTCACCCTCTTCCACACATCTATGTACATCTACGTTTGGCTTATTATAGTGTGTTGTTATTAGATATATGTCTGTATTCCTATCCACTGTGTGTGCAAAGCATGAGTAGTGCATACTGAGGAGTGTCTGCACTAACATATACGACTGCTAGATATGTCTGGTCCACTGGTGTTTGCAGACATGGCCTTCATTTGTTTAAGTGTGTGAGCATGCCCTTTCAGTATGTTGTTGACTAACATTGCCTTCATTTCTCTAAGTGTGTGAGCATGCCCAGTATGCCTGTCTGTATTAAATGTGTGAATCGAGTCCAGGTAGTTTGCACTGCAATGCAGACCTTTGTGTTGTACACCTAAAGGTAGCATACTGTTTCTGCAGGGTATCCGTCGATCATTTGGCAATATGGGAACAAACTGTGCAGGGGATAGTGTGCACTGTAGGTGATTGTGTCTGTACTACTTAGCTGCATGGTACTGCTGCTAGCAGAGATATTCAGACGTGCACTGTTATACACAGTCATGTTTTCTGTCCTCATGTACTGTCAGGTGGACATTCTTGCTCACAGTGATGTCTTGTGGGACAAGGGTGACTGCAGCTGCGTCCGGTATTGTGGGCAGACACCTACATATTCATGGTAAGTTATGCCATTCTGGAGGGGGAGCTGCAAACATTTGTTGCTGGGTTTGTGTATCCAGTTCAGCACCTTGGTACAGTGCTGGCAGAGGATCCCATACTTGTACGCCCAGCGACATGACAGTATGGGCTTATCTTGCTGTGGCAATGCCTCACAGCTGTACAAATTTGTACAGGTTAGCCAGGGGCAGGGGTAATGGTTCAGGACATTTACCCTATTGTGGTGTATGGGCAGGTGTGTAGCCACCCATGTATGTGTTTGCAGCCAGAGATAGTATGTGCACACAGCTTGGTATCGGACCCTGCACATTCCATGCTGCCCATGCTCCCACCCCCCTCTGTTTTTCTAACCTCTTCCAATACAGTATGCATACATTCTCTGATACTTTCCCTAAGGGTATCACCCCATCACAGGTGTGTGTTAGTGTTGGTCCACAGTTCATGCAGTGGGACATGGTGGACATGTTATTGTGGTTTGTCTACATGGCCTTGCATATGGCTTATGTGGAGTGTGTTATTTTGTTATTTAGGTGTCTGTGACATAACATGCATTGGCAGTACATGTGAGACACAGGCCTTTGGCAGATGCTTGTGGGGCATTAGGTGTTGCTGCATGCCAGATGTGGCAGGTCGTTGCATTCTGTCAGTCCTACAGTCCCTGACCACCATACAGTATATTTCCCTGGGGTGACAGGGTACGTGTGATAGGTGTTCAAGCCAATACCTCCTAACAGTCTTGCTCAGGTGGTGTGGATGCTGGCAGGGTGCTACCTACAGCTAGGGACATACCTGCATGGGACACCTGCACTGCATGCTGCAGTCTTTCACTATTGCCATATACAAGTGGGGTCTTACTATACCTATTCCCCACAAAAGGGCTATGACCAGAGAGGTGCCTGTGGGTGGTGTTTGCATGAGCTGGGTGCATGTGTGCTATGGACACTACTTGCATCTGACACACAGATATGCATTGGGAATTCCAGTTATGCTTACATGTGCAGGTACATCAGCTGTTTCCCAATACATCTGTCCTACCTCCTTTGTGATCTGTGAGTGTTTGGGCAGACAACACCAGTATCCCCTACTACAGGACCAGATAATGTGATGCATACATGTATGTACTTTTTCAAGAGCGTGTCCATTTCACAGTGACACAATATATACTGTATGTCTAGGGTGCTTTCCCCTGTGTACTGCTTGTATATCTAGCCCAACAGCCATGCCATATCAGTCTTTCAGATGGTGACACATATTACCACCATACATTTGCAATGGCTTACTGCTAGCTTGTGTTATACTGATGAGTACTGTGTATGGCACTGCAGTTGTGAAGACTTGTCCTTGTTATCAGGGGTAGTGGGCAATGGCCACCAGGCTTACCTCAACATGCATACATACTGACCACTCTCACATGATATGAGACACACACAAACCTAACACACAAATACTTGCATATTGTGCAGACGGTACAGCCTATCCGGCTAACTTGGCCACCTCTGTGCATCTGTGCTCCACTGGTATTATACATACACATACATTTTAGCACATTTCTACATGGGGTTGTGGGGAGGTCACACCTGACTGTTATGATTTGTGTACATCAGATTGGAGGGGGCACACCAGAATGTTACTACATAAATAAGTAGGGTTAGGAGGAGCACACTTGACTGTTTCTGTATTCCTACACAGGATTGGGGGGCACACCTGACTATTTCTACATTTCTACACAGGATTGGGGGGCACACCTGACTGTTATTACATTACTACGTAGGATGGGGGGGCACACCTGACTGTTATTACATTACTACATAGGATGGGGGGGTACACCTGATACTTGTACGCATTTGCTATGACTGTACTGGTATGTCAGGTACTCCATTTCATTCTATATTCTAACCTATTATGCTGACTAGAGGCATATCAGTGTACTACCGATCTTAGCTTTGATTGACCTACATATTAGTTTCTGACTTCCTACCCTTCAGAACTAATGTCCCACTGCCTAACCTGCTGTAGTCTGTCTGTGTAGGCCTGGGAGGGAGGTTACCCATAGGCATCATTCAGGGGCCATAGCACAGCCTTTGTTTGTGTTTGTCTACACCTGTCCTGCTGGCTGTTACTGTTGTTGGGTATGTGAACCCCCCAGACAGGCATGTGTGAGTCACTTACCTTGTGGGTGTCCCAGTATTGAGGGTGGTGCTGCAGGGCTGCCTATGTTGGATGCACATAGTACACTCCATACACATGGTTGAGCACATGTAGTGTCATGCTTGGCATCCCTTTTACTGTATGTGAGAGTCAGAGAGAGGTGTTATTCCCTGGGTCCCCCCTGTGTCAGTGTATGTGCTATGCGTTGCCTCTTTGCCAAGGCCAGGGCATACTGGGCATGCCTCCTTCTGCCTACTAGGGCAGGCTCAAGTTGTTCCTCCTCTGAGTCACTCTGTGCCTATGCAGGCCTTGGCAATGGTGGGGTGCTGCGTGGCCCTAACCCATGCTCTTCCTTCTGCAGCTGTTTCCACAGGATCATATTGTGCAGCATAGCACAAACTATGACAATTTGGGTACATGTAGCTGACGAGTACTGCAAGGGTCCACCGGATGTGTCCAGGCACCGGAACCGTGACTTGAGCATCCCAAACACATACTCTACTATAATTCTAGTCTGTGCATGTTCCTCATTATGGAGTTCTTGTTCGGGGTGTGTGCATTTCTGATGGGTATCATGAGCCACGGCTCCATTGCATATCCAGCATCCCCCACTAGGTGACCGTGAGGGGCTGTCCCCATTGGCAAATCTCTGGAACAGCTGCATCAGATGCCAGATGTGGGAATTGTGACAGCTTCCAGGGCAGCCAGCACACACATTCATTATTATGCCCTGGGCATCACACATGACCTGGCAGTTGATGGAGGGGTATCCTTTGTGGTTGATGTAGACCCCACCCCGCTCACTGGGTGGTGCTTTGATGCATATATGCATGCAGTCTATAACACCAATATGTCAGGGTATTCTGCTATTTGGAGGAACAGTTGCATATTACTGGCCAACGCCTCACAGGTGTTGGGGAAATATACATGCTCACCAACGTGCTGACATGGCATCCAGGAACTGGTGGAGTACCCTGGATGCTGATGCCTGTGATATCCCCATCATATCCCCAGTTGCTCTTTGGAAGGTACCTGTAGCTAGTATTCTTAATCCTACACATACCTTGGAATCCACTGGGATGGATTCCCCTCTGTTAGTTCTGTGTGTCAGGCGTGGCCGGCACAACTTAACAATTTGCTGTAGGAGGTCCCTGTCCACCCTATAGCGCTCCACTATCTCAAGCTAATGTAGCCCCTGGCAGGTTACCCTGGGTCTGTACACATTTCCCCATCTCCTCACTGTGGGTTGGTTGACAGAATTCACATCCTCACCACCCTCAGCCTCTTCCACAAGTTGTTGTATGATAGCTATTGCAGCCCCTATCATTTTGTTGTTTTGTTTATTAAAAGTTCCCTGCTTGTATACACCGGTGGTGTTGAATGTGGGAAAAACCAGAGGGGAAGGCGTCTGCATAGTTTATAGTAGTGTTCTGGGCTGGGCTGGTCTGCTGCCTGTGTAATTGGCTGATTCTGATAAATTTCACCTGCCAGCTATGCTAGTTCTCCTAGATTACCTTCCTACTGCTGTTTTCCCTTCCCATTGCCTTCCTTTTTAAGCCCGGGGGAACACCACGCAAACAGAGTGCTCAAATGTGCACAGAGCTGCTATTTCCTGGTTTAACTTTTCTTTTTTTTTTTTTTTTATTTAAAACCCGGTATGCAGTGCGCACACCCACTTAGGCAATGTAAAGAGTGCTAGGCAGACTCAGACACACACTCTTGCTTAGCTGTGCTTAGCTAGGAGCAAACCTGAGCCACAGGGCTCCAGTTCACTTACAGTATGCCTGACACACACCCCTATGATGTCAGCTAACTCCTATGCTTGCACCAAGTTATTCCTGCTCTTACACTGTTGGGACCTGACTAGCATGCTGGGGGAAACTGGGATTCACTATCATTCCCCTCATTTGCATAGGATCGCCTGCTAATGCATAGTTATATGTCTCATACTGAACCTCCCCCCTTAGCAAACACTACTCACTGGCCATGTTGTCTTCTGCCTGCCATTGACTTTAATGGCAGAATAGTGATTTTAGTTAAAATGCTTATTTTAGGTTTATTTTTTTATCCCCCCCCCCCCCGATCCCATTTGTGCGCCACTGCCCTACGCTTAAACAGCCGAGATCGGCTAAAAAAAATAAAAGTTGATGTTTTTATTTTTTAAGCTGTTTTCAGTGCCAATAGCCTTATACTTGACCATTGGCATGCTTCCTGACTGATATGCACCCTTTATTTGGAGCTGTCAAGGCTCCATTTTGGAATTTGCAGAAACGTACTCGGTTACTAACCAAGTACATTTCTGCAGATTACACTAGTCCTGCAATGCCGGTTTCCAGCTTTCTTGAGAGCAAATTCATCTCATTTGCATGGATTTCTCCTGCAAATGGGGTAATTTGCATACAGGGGCTTAGTCCGTGCAGGACTAGTGTAGGAGCGCTCATGCACGCCCATGCAGGCTATTCCTGGACATATTGCCTGCTGGAGCTCCTGCACTAATCCTGCATGCCATGCAAGGCTTGCAGAATCCAGGGGATTGTGTGTGTATGACTCTGCTGATGCTTCTTCCAGGGCTATGGCCACTAGTATGTTTTTAAGGTTTTTCTTGCTTGGCGGCATTCTCAGACCTCTCCAGATTATGTTAAAAATGAGATTTTAAATTTTTCCTTGGATGGAGATTTTTGGCCCCTCTGCTGCAGAGATGATAAAAAAGTGTGATGAAAGTGGCAATATGATCCCTGGAATCGCTAAGATTTTTCAGCCCTTCTTTTCCAAATTGTGTGAGGGATTTTCTTTCACTTCATCCAATTTCAGCAAAAACAGAATGAGCAGTCTCAGCAGAATTCATAAACACACATTGAATAAAAAGTGGCAAGGAGGTTCAAAAAGAGGTCTCAAACCTTCTAAAACCAAGGACAATCCAACAAGTTTGAAGGACTACTCAAGAGATCTTATGACCCCCCCTTCTCTTCCCGAAAGTCTGAATCTCCTTTTTTTTTTCCTTTGGCAATAGTTTGTTTCAGACAAGTGGGTTCTAAAAATCATTAATTGGGGTTACAGATGACAGTGGGAGGAAATTCCTCCTTTCTACGGGATTATTCCTCATTCTGCAAATCAGACCATTTTGTTTCCTTCTGTTCTTCATCATATGCTGTCACAAGGACTGATAGAACCCCTTCCTCCTTCCCAGGTGGGGAATGTGTTTTATTCAAGGATGTTCCCAGTCCCAGAAAAAGAAAGAAAACACTTGGAGACCAGTTCTGCATCTTTCTTTCCTAAACCAGTTTCTGATAAAGCCCAAATTAAAAATGATGTCACTTCACAACCTGTTGCCTCTTCTTCTTCTTCTTTCAAGTTTCTTTGCAACATTAGACTTAAAATATACTTATCAACACATTCCTATTCATCCAGACTTCAGACATTTCTTACAGTTGTGTGTTCCTGGATCACATTACCAGTTCTCTGTCTTACCATTTGGACTATACACTGCACCAAGAGTGCTCACAAAGTGTCTAGCTCCAGTTATAGCTCATTGTATGCTACAGGGTATCCACATTTTTTTCTGTATTTAGATGACTTGTTTATCTTTTCAGAGTCTTTTTCAAAATGTCAGGAAACTCTCTCTTGGTGAAAGATTTCTTGCACAAGTTGTGATTCCAACAGAATGTTTAAAAGTCTTTCTTGACTGCCTCACACAGGACTGTGTTCCTGGGATGTCAACTAGACACTTAAGTTCAAAGAGCTTTTCTTCCACAGAAAAAAATAGATCTTTATTTAAATCTGTTATTTAGATTTTCTACTCAGACTTTGGTCACTATGAGAGAATACCTAGGGGTTTTGGATCGCATGGCATCTATGATTCTCATGATACTCCTGGTTAAGACTCCATATGAGAAAGATACAGTGGTATCTGAAATCTCTTTGGTCCCAGCATTAATACCCTTTATCTTTTCAGATTCCAGTAATGGAGTTTGTCAGAAGAGACATCACTTTGTGAAGGCAACAAATATCCTTAAATTAGGGTCTCCCCTTCTCCCTCCCTGCTCCAAGGCAGTCAGTCTTCACAGATCGTAGTAAAACATAATATTATTGTTTAGGGTTGATAAATAACTATTATTTTCAACCAATTCAACATTTTAAATTAAATATTATGTGATTTTATTGTGAATCAACATTTTTATAATAATCTATAACCAAATCATTTTTTATATGTATCTCATACAAATATTTATTTATATGTATAACATTTATATTTATACTGTTGTTTATGTTGGGAAAAACTGCAGCCTTCTTGTATGTATTTATTTCACACAGCATATTCATAGTTTGATGGTTTAAGTACAATTAATCAATCATTCAATTAACAAGAATGCATTGTCTAATCAAGGCACATATTTAAAGAAGGCATTATGGTTGTTATTTTGTGTATGTCTGATGAAGGTTGGGTGATTACCTCGACCGAAAGCGCTTACTACATTAAACAGTCCGTGCAATTTTTTGGTCTCTGCTTGGTTCGTTTCTACTTTCCTTTTGGATTTTGGTTTTCAGTTTTGGTTTTTACTTAGTCTTCACAGATGCTTTAGACTTTGCTTGAGGAGTAGCATAAGGGGAGATAAAAGTGGATGGGGTATGGAATACCAACGACAGAAGGAAGCACATAAATATCAAGGAGATGTTTTCCCTGATCAAGGCACTCAGTTCTCTGAACCATCTTTGGTCCCTGGGACCTCTTCAAGTGGTTACAGACAATATCACAGTCATGTGGTACATCAACAAGTGGAAACCAGGTTGTATCCCCTTTGCAGACTAGCCATGTTAACTTGGGATATAGCTTCATAGCACAGTCCCACTCTGCAGGCATCCTACATTACATCATAGCAAAACCATGTGGCAGACCATCTGAGCAGGACCAGGGCAGACCCTCATGAATGGAAACTAGATCCAGGGGTCTTCAAGAGTTAATCAGTATGTGGGGAGTTCCTCAAGTAGACCTCTTTGCCTCCTCTCTGAATAGTCAACTGACAAAATTCTGTTCCAGGACACCATGCAAGAAGGCCTGCAAGACAGAAGCCTTTTCTTTTCTGTAGACAGGAATATTCATGTATGCCTTTCCACCCTTTCCACTAATATCTAGAGTACTTCTGAAGATTCAGAAGGAATCCCCTAAGATGATTGTGGTGACTCCTTTCTGGCTGAGATAACCTTGGTTCTCTCTTCTTTTGGAAATGACTGGGGCAACTACCACAAGCTTCCTCACATAATGGAGCTACTCATACAAAAACATGGGTGTTTGATACACCCCAACATCAATCATCTTCAAATGACTGCCTGGAAGATAGGGTAGGCACCTGTTTTCTGAAGATGTGCAGCTGGTACTAATGCAGGCAAGAAAGTCTTCTACTAGAAAATCATATATTAGCAAATGGAAAAGGTTTTCTAATAGGTGCCAACAACATAACCAGTACCAATTCAGGGCTGGTTGTTCTCTGTTTTTACAATATTTGTGTGAGTTGCTATCCTGTGGCCTTGCTTATTCTTCTGTCAAGGTTCAACTGTTGGCTATTTCAGCATGTCTGCCCATGAATCCTCTTCTTTCAAGGCAGTCCTATGTAATAATGTTCTTAAGAGGGGTTTTGCATAAGAGGCCCCTCCTTGGGATCTTAATTTTGTGTTGCAAAAACACATACTTCATTTGAACCAGCTAATTTGGCTGACTTGAAATTCTTAACATGGAAAACAACTTTATCGATTGCTCTGACCTCTCCAAGGAGAGTATCTGAGATGCAAGCGCTTATTGTGAAAGCATTTAATGTTTATTATTTCATTTAAACTAGGGGGGTTATCGGCAGCCAACTTAATCTGCCATCTTACCATCATATAAAGGTTTAATAAGTTCAATAATTGTTTTTGATTAAGTGCTTGATTATTTTATTGGAATTTTAAATTAATTGGTCGTGGATATTTTAACCTGTATAAAAGCTGCAGATTTTTGTATCTGAATATTTTCTGAAGGAGTAATTTCTGAAGAAAGTGGTTATTAAATTTATATGCGCTAAAGAATTGGTCCTGTTGTCCTTGGAGTGCCTAGCATTACAGTGTTGGATTTTAGTCAGCCTTGAGAACACTTTGCATTTGTTTTGCTAGTAGTTTCATTCATCAGCAATTAACAGCAACTCATAACTGTTTAGTCACATTTGCTGGGTTGCATTAAATATTGGCTGAAAATGAGTTATGGAACATTAAAAAGTCAAGCTAATATATTTATTAAAATCTCAGATGGTTAGAACATAAGAAAAAAATGATCCAATGCAAGCAAGTTGCAGCAGAACTCATTTTTTCTGTGTTCATGAAGGTTCTCCTTTTAGGTATGTATGACTTTTTTCAAAATAAATAATATTGCACTACTAAGTCATAATGTTATACATGACTCATTCCGGGCTAAGTAAATTAGATGAAACAGATCTTGGACATGGAAAGTTCTGCAAAGCAGTGTCTGACTCATTTTGTGTTGTTACACCCAGCCTCTGTTGTACTGGCTTACATATAGCAGCCTTTTTTATGTTGTTTCAATGTTTTCTCAGAACATGCTGCCTCGTGTCATTCAGGGTTAAGAAATAAAAACATGGCTGTAGTTACATTGTCTGATGTGACTCAGTTTGTGATGTCTGATATGACTCAGGTTGTGATGTTAGTTACGACTCAGGGTGTGTTGTCTCAGCTGAGCTTAGGTTCTGTTGTGTGATCTTAGCTTAGGTTTTGATGCCTAGCACTGACTCAAGATATGTTATGTGAACTTGGCTTAGGTTGTGGTATACAATATTCTGTGTATTATCAATTGTCATTGTTGTCAGCGCTGTCTGATTTCAATTTAAGCAGTGTTTTGTCTCAGACCCTAGCTGAACTTACATTATATAATCTTGCTTCAGATTATATTAGCTAACCTCTTTTCAGGTTGCACTGGCTGACATCATATCAGGTTGTCCTGTCATCTCAGCTCAGATTGCATTATCTGACTTTGGCTTAGATTGTGGTATTTCATCCTGACACTGGTCCGGCTGTCTGAGTTCACTTAAAGCTGGTGTATATAACCTCACCTCAGTTTATTTTAGGTATACTTTGGTAAGGCTCTGATATACATCTCTACCCTGGGTTATACTATACCACCTTATATCACAGTTTATGCTTAGACTGTGATATCCAAACTTAAATCAGGTTATGTTTTATAATCTTGTCTCAAGCTGTGTCAGATAATCTAGGTTCACACTTCTCTCATTTTTGGTTAAGGTTTAAGCAGCTGACTTTAGCTTAGGTTGTGGTGTGTAAACTTTGCTTGAAGCATGCTAGATCATGAAACTTCCAATTGTTGTAGCCATCCTCGCCTAAGAATGAGTTCTTATTTTCTTTTCTGCCTTAAATTCTTTAACTTTTTGTCAGGCTGTGTTTGATGCTTTGAATCAAGCTACTCTGCCCATCCTTGGTTCAGGTTGTATTGTCAGTCTTCCACTTAAAATGAATTATGTAACATTTATTAAATTAGTGTTGCCTGATGGTAATTTCATTTTTGGCTTTGACTCTGACCTGTAAACCCTTACATTAGGATGTGCGGTGTGAGGTCAGCCCACATTATACTGACCTTGGATATGCTATCTACTGTTTCTGCAGAGAATGCTGGAAATGTATGAACCATTTCTTGCACTGGTCATCACTCTGTAAAGTGATAATGTCAATGGGCTGGGCCTGTTGGGGGCATGCAAAGGCAAATATGTTTCTTTGTAAGTGTGAGGAAGATGGGTGTCTCTACAGGAAACCAATAGCAGTGCACTGTCACTCCTTTAGTTGCATTGCATTTCATTGTTGCATTAAGAGATGCTAATTGCTCAGAGTAAAACCCATCCACAAACCAGGCATAAAGATGAACTTCCATCTACAAACCAGACATAAAGATGAACTTTACAGAGGCACAATAATAAAAATAATGACTTTGAAAAGTGTTTCCGGTTGTTCTCAGAGATGCAAGGACCACTCTTACTTATAAGATATAAAATGTGTACTTCTGTCCCTCCTGGATCAGGCCTTCATCATGTTACAACCTGCCAAACTGAGCACTTAGCTATTTTATTCTGTGACTACTGTCTGTGTTGTGATGGTTCTGAGTGTGCAGCTTATGACTGTACATATCTCAGATATAGCTCTCAACAATTCAGGAACATACATCAACATAATCATGGACAACTCCAGACATAATCAGGGACACTATAATATTAGTACTATTAACACAATACATTGACAAGATAAGAGAATGTGAGTTAATATACATTTACTGAAGTAAAAGAAGTATATAACTCTAGTTATTGTCATTATTTATTAAGTGTAATTCACTACCTTTTCTCCAAAAGTCACTAGTTTTAGGAGGGATTAATAGGGACAGAGCTAAAATTTGCATCAAGATCAGGGATGACCCTAAATATCAGGGACAGCTAGGAGGTATGATCTCACAACACAGCGATAAGCGCCACTGCTCTTTTCCACTGTCCTCCCGCTGCCACAATTGGCATCTGAATGACATTGGAAATCAGTACACATTCATCAGCAAATACAGCATATCTTAATCATGGAAAGGAGTCTCAGATTCAGAATACAGTCAAATGCAGTTGATTTTTATGTAAACAAAATATTTCATTTTATTTGCATTTGGAAAACAGTTTAGGAGTTTTAGAGTGAGAAAGAATTTGGCGTACAGGAACAACTTCAATCAACACAATTCTATTTTTCCTCTCACTGAAGTATTCCCAATATTTCATTGCAGAAGTCATTACACAGACCCGCCCTACAGTTCGATAACTGCAGTATGATGTATCATTCGAATAAGTGCATTTTTATAGACAGCACTATGGCAGCTGTAGAAATTTGTGTTTAACTAGAGCTACCTACACATATTTGTCAATGCACCTCAATGTTCTGTATTTCAAATTTCAGTGCCAATGTCTGATAGAATGCATAGAATTTAAAAATATATATATTGGGTGGGATACATATCTTAATAAGGAGGCATTGAAAATGTTCATGTGGTGGAGAGAGGGAAGATGCAGACTGATAAAAGGCCAAGACCATTAACATGGAAATGTTCTAATAACAGATGACACATAAGTAAAACCATTTGAATAAACTGACGTTCCTTTTGTTTTGCTGCCCAATATATTTCTTTATCCATAAAAAAATGTCCTTGAGTCTGAATATAAGTATTCTTTAGATATTTTTGCATATCATCCCCATTGCTGGTAAAAGGTTGTTTAATAAATCCAGTGCTTTCTGTAAAGATAAACTTCTGTAATCCACTAACTGATTCTTCAAGTTGTGTATCTTCAGTGTATAACAGGAATCTTGTACAACATGTTCATAAAAAGCTATTAGGACCAAATTAAAAGCAATTCATTGCAGTTTTTTTTTCTCACACAGAAAGGCACAATATTTCTGATTAACATCCGTACTTCACTGTTGATTTGAAAAAGTAACTCTAGGATGAGAATTATTCACTCCAGAAATTAGATGGGAATTCTATACATATCATCTGGCTATAAATTTTGCTTATGGCAGACAAGTGTGGCTTACTCCATCCAGTAAAGATGGATGGCTATTTAGAAATGTTGTTAACTGCCTTAGTGAAGACAGGTTAACAAGCCTTAAAGTTTTTAAAGCAATCATCCACTGAAACCTGTGAATCCTGTACTTTCATTGCTGTATGCAAAACTAATTTCATGCTATAACATTTCCCACAGAACACAGAGACACTGCTGCAGTTTTTGCCTCACATGGAGCATGTAAAGTGATTCTTCACTTCAAGGGAAAAATCTTTTGTTTTAAACTTTACCAAGCAGTTGCTATATGCCACACTTGGGGTGCTAAGCCCTTCAGTTTTGATCACAGTTACAATACTGGCATTCATTTCTTAATGCAGGAAATGCATTGAAGACCAAGCTGGATCTGCCAAAAACACCCACCCTCTGGCACTTTGCACTGGGGAGGCTATCCTGTTCGCCCCACCCTTGGTACACTAGTGCTCTTACCTCTCTATAAAAGAGTGCAGCACATCATGTAGCTTCCCATATCTAGGCATTATCATATTTAAAGATACTTACTCAATATATTATCCATTTTTCTACTTATGAAATATATTATTTTATAAATAACATTGGAGAAGACATGCATTACTTTCAGTGATCACTATAAAAATTATGTTTTCCCTAAGCCTGTCAGCGGCTTTTTTACATCAAACTCAGATCTTTTGTTCACATCAATAAACATTTTCAATAAATTCGACTACTCAGTCTTTAGTATCATAATAAACTAAAACTGACCATATACCTGCATGGTTTCTTTGGTGATCTTCTTGATCTGGAGTATTTAATAGGCCTGTTCTCCGTGGAGATCTGACCTATGTTTTGTAGCAATTTGTAGCACCCTACAACTTTTCTTTGAGTCACAACTAAAGGGCTCTATCTCTGAAGCTCCTGTGTGTCACAGATTTCTCAGTCCCTCTTAAAATACTGGTTGAGCTTCAGTACATACGTCTTATACAGATACCCACAATTCTTTCTGTCCACTCAAGAATAACCTCAGATCTTGTTTCGGCTGTTTGACCACATATTTCAGCTTCGAACTTTAAACTTTCCACTGCTTTTGACTTCATGCTCAGTCTCCAGACATTAAATCTAGTAGTGTTCTGCAATTGTTTTCATAGTAATACTCTTGCCTCTGCTACTTTTTCTCTAGCATTCTCTTTGCTTTGCATTAGTAATGTAGCTGAAGTAAGTAATTTCATTTTCAGACTTCTGCCCATTAACAGCAAAGCTAGTCAGAGAGACTGAGTCCTTACACTGAAACATTCCTATATTCAAATTTTACTGAATGGCCCTTCTCCTAGTTTTTATTACAGCTCTTTCTCATGAGATGTTTTTCACTGTTTGGGTAGTTTTCTCTACTTGTTTGTTAGACTGAGGATAATGTTGACAGTACATTGTATGTCTAAATTCCCATTCAAGCACAGATATTCTGAATTCCGGACTTCTGTGTTGTAGATTATTGTCCAAGATGATATCAGGTATTTGTTGTATCAAGAATATAAACTTCAATGTATTTGTTAAATCTGCTAGTTTGATCCTTTCCAGCGACTCAGAATAATACAAATGTACAATACAGTGCTTCCTTGAAATGAAACAAATTTGTACCCAAGTCCATGGTCAGCCTGGTATTGTTTCACTATCATTTCTTCTTTTGGATTGTTGTTGTTATATATACTGGTCATGGAGCAGCTTTGCACTACATAATTTACTTAAGTCATTATTCCTGTCAAATATATGATATCACCACAACAGTATCAGCTTTTATTTGAAAAAGATATTCCCCTAGCAAACTTCCTAAGCCTGTAAATAAATCAACATTGTAGTTACAGATATCATGGGCATGTTGATGAAGGGAACAGAGGGGATGAGGAAGTGA
Source organism: Protopterus annectens (assembly GCF_019279795.1). Taxonomy (NCBI): domain Eukaryota; kingdom Metazoa; phylum Chordata; order Ceratodontiformes; family Protopteridae; genus Protopterus; species Protopterus annectens. The sequence continues at coordinate 160,872,953 of NC_056751.1, read as the reverse complement.
TGGGTAAGTATGGCATTAAGGAGAGGAATGGAGAAGGTCAGATGGTAGTGGATTCTGCAAAAAGGGTGGATATGCCTGTGGTGAATATGTATTTTAAGAAGAGGGAGGATCATAGGGTGAGATACAAGAGTGGAGGAAGATGCACACAGGTGGATTATATCCTATATAGGAGGGCCAGTCTGAAGGAGATTGGAGACTGTAAAGTGGAGGCAGGGGAAAGTGTAGTTAGGTAGCATAGGATGGTGGTCTGTAGGATGACATTGTGATCAAGAAGAGGAGAAGTGTGAGGGCAGTGCCAAGGATCAAATGGTGGAATTTGAAAAAGGATGATTGTGAGGTAGAGTTCAGGGAAAAGTTAAAAGACAACCACTGGGTGGCAGTGAATAGTTACTGAATAGCTGGGCAACTACAGCAGAGCTGGTAAGGGAGACCACTAGAAAGGTGCTTGGTATGACATCTAGACAGTGGAAGGAGGACAAGGACACCTGGTGGTGGAACGAGGAAGTACAGGAGAGTATACAGAGAAAGAGGTTGGCAAAGAAGTGGGATTGTTAGAGAGATGAAGAAAGTAGACAGGAGTATAAGAAGATGAGGCGTATGGTGAAGAGAGAGGTGGTGAAGGCTAAGGATAAGGCATATAGAGAGTTGTATGAAAGGTTGGACACTAAGGAGGGAGAAAAGGACCTGTACCGATTGGCTAGACAGAGAGACTGAGCTGAGAAAGATGTGCAGCAGGTAAGAGTGATAAACAATAATGAGGGAAATGTACTTACAAGTGAGGAGAGTGTGTTGAGGAGATGGAAAGAGTACTTTGAGGGGCTGACGAATGAAAGGAATGAGAGAGAAAGAAGGGTGGATGATGTAGGGATAGTGAATCAGGAAGTGCAGTGGATTAGCAAGAAGGAAGTAAGGACAGCTATGAAGAGGATGAAGAATGGAAAGGTTGTTGATCCAGATGACATACCTGTGGAGGCATGCAGGTGTTTAGGAGAGATGGCAGTGGAGTTTTTAACCAGATTGTTTAATGAAATCTTGGAAAGTGAGAGGATGCCTGAGGAGTGGAAAATAAGTGTTTTGTTACTGATTTTTAAGAATAAGGGTGATATGCAGAGCTGTAGTAACTACAGACTGATAAAATTGATAGATCACAGCATGAAGTTATGAGATAGAGTAGTGGAAACTAAGTTAAGAAGGGAGGTGATGATTAGTGAGCAGCAGTATGGCTTCATTCCAGGAAAGAGCACTACAGATGCGATGTTTGCTCTGACAGTGTTGACAGAGAAGTAGAGAAGGTCAAAAAGAGTTGCATTGTATCTTTTTGGACTTAGAGAAAGCATATGACAGGGTGCCTAGAGAGAAGTTGTGGTGTTGTATGATGGCAGAGAAGTATGTAAGAGTGGTACAAGATATGTACAAGGGTAGTGTGACAGTGGTGAGGTTTGCAGTAGGAGTGATGGAAGCATTTAAGGTGGATGTGGGATTACATCAAGAATCAGCTCTGAGCCCTTTCTTATTTGCAATGGTGATGGACAGGTTGACAGATGAGATCAGACAGGAGTCCCTGTGGACTATGATGTTTGTGGATAACATTGTGATCTATAGTGAGAGTAGGGAACAGGTTGAGAAGACCCTGGAGAGGTGGAGATATGCTCTAGAGAGGAGAGAAATGAAGGTCAACAGGACTAAGACAGAATATATGTGTGTGAATGAGAGGGAGGATAGAGGAATGGTGAGAATGCAGGGAGTACAGATGGCGAAGGTGGATGAGTTTAAATACTTGGGATCAACAGTTCAGAGTAATGGTGAGTGTGGAAGAGAGGTGAAGAAGAGAGTACAGGCAGGATGGACTGGGTGGAGAAGAGTGTCAGGAGTACTTTGTGACAGACAGGTACCAGTAAGAGTGAAAGGGAAGGTCTATAAGAGGATAGTGAGACCAGCTTTGTTATGTACATACATACAAATGTTTCAAACACGGGCATTAAAGCTCTTCTAGCTTGCCAATATGCCAAGACACTTGTTCCCATAATAAATGTCCAGGCTGTTCTCAAAAATATCTAAACTAGTACTTGCTTTAATGCAATTTGGTAGTCTGTTCCAAGCATCAGCTACTCTGAACCAATAATACACTTCTCATCCTATAGAATCTTCTACATAGGTTATCTGATGATTCTCTAGTACTTTTTGATAACCCCAAACATTCCCAGAGGTAGTTGTCCCTAAATGCCCTATATACCTGAATAAGATCTCCTCTTAAATATTTGTAAGAGACACTTTACAAGTTCAGATATTTTAGTCTTTCATAATAACTTAGATTTTCACATCCATGGATGCCCTTAGTATATTTCCACTGTACTCTTTCCAGTTTATTCATGCTTGTTTTCCTATAGGGTTTCTATATTGTTATTCCATTCTCAAGTTTAGGTCTAATGTAACTAACAATGACTTCATTATGTTTGATTTCCTAGACTTTATAAATCTTTTTATACAACCTATAGTTCTATAACTATCATTAGCCAATTGGTTGATATGATTAGAAAAACTCATAGCTGAATCTACCCATATACCCAAGTCCTTAAACAAGTCTACAGTTTCAATCACTGTGTGCTGTATTAAATATTCACCTTTCAGTTTATGTCTCCCAAATCTCATATGCTTAGCTTTTGATGCATTTATCAACATATTATTCTCCTGTGCCCAAATGGTAAATTTAGTCAAATTGTTTTGCAGACATGCCTTATATATACTTGTAATCAGTTTATCCAATTTCAGGTTGTCAGCATATAGACTGTAGAACACCTCAGATGAAAAAGTAAGGTCTGAAAGATACAATCTAAACAAGTAAGGGCCTAATACAGAGTCCTGTGGGACACCTTGACTGTAACCAAGGATTTCACCTGTCCAGTTGGTGTGTGATACTTGCCATGTCTATTTGTAAGCCATGCAGCTATCCATCTTATCAACAGTACATCAATACCTAGTTGTACTAATTTATTGATCAGTGTTTTGTGCATGACCCTGTCAAATGCTGAAGTTAAATCTATATAAATCACATCACAGCGCACTTTTTCATTCATAGCTGTTATTATATTGTTATAAAACATCATGTTACAGGTGGTAATAGATCTATTTTCAACATATGCATGCTGATCTATTTTCAACATATGCATGCTGATATATGGTTTCAAGTCCCAACCTATCCAGTTCTGACAATAACTTATCCAGTATTAACTTTTCCATTATTTTTCCACAACATGAAAGTAGACTTAAGGGTCTATATGATTCTGGGTTTGTCCTACTCCCCTTTCCCTTAAAGACAAGTTTAATAAGTGCATGTCTCCAATCTTGAGGAATCTCCCCATATTTATATGACCTAGTGAATAACAGATGTAATGGCAGTGTAAGTTCTTGCTTAAGTGTTCTCAGGTCATTGTTACTTATTTCGTCTCCTCCCTGCGCTTTGTTTGGATCCAGTTTGCATAGTTCTTTTTCAATATAATCTAATTTGATTCCAGTATCTGGGGTTACCTAGATGTCACTAGGACAATTTACCATCCCTTTTGTGGAACCAAACTGTTTTGCATAAGATTTTGTAAATATATCTATAATCTATGAGTTGGAGATGGTGGCATTGACAAAAAGACAGGAGTCAGAGCTGGAGGTGGCAGAGTTAAAGATGCTAAGATTTGCACTGGGTGTGACGAGGATGGACAGGATTAGGAATCAGTAAATCAGGGGGTCAGCTCCAGGTTGGATGGTTTGGAGACAAAGCCAGAGAGGCGAGATTGCATTGGTTTGGACAAGTACCGAGGAGGGATGTTGGGTATATTGGGAAAAGGATGATAAGGATGAAGCTGCCAGGTAAGACAAAAAGAGGAAGGTCTAAGATAAGGTATATGGATGTAATGAGAGAGGACATGCAGGTGGTTGGTGTGACAGAGAAAGATGCAGAGGACTGGAAGAAATGGAAACAGATGATCCACTGTGGTGACCCCTAACGGGAACAGCCAAAAGAAGTAGTTACAGATATCACTGATATGGCTACATATATCATTCAGAAACCTTTGTAACTGTGTGATTAGTCCTGAACATGTACAGGGACAGATGTTCTCCTTTGCGCTCATATTATCAAACTGCTTTACAATTTCTATCTTCTCACAAGAAAGCAACCCAGAATATCAGGAGAATATACTTCTTTAAATTCTGCCATTTGAAATGGGATGTTACATTTCTTAATTTTGCTGCAACTCATTTGGTCCAAATGATTCATAAATATCTTCTGACATAATGTTACATTCTGCACTGGTGTTAAGGTTAAATTCATCATTTGTTTTGGTAATACTCAGTATTTCTTACAAAATATCTGTTTTATCATAACCATAGTATATAGTCTCATAAACGAGATGTATGTACTGTGAAGCTTATGAGGGCTGAAATGTAGCATGGCTTCTGAAAGCATAAAATTCGCAAACATAAATCATACTAGTGTCAGGCTTTGCACTGGGTGAATGGTGCGAGTCTAGCAGGAACATTTTGCAACTGTCCTGCTGAATCTTTAAAATTCCCTGGAAAGTTATGTGTACTGGACGTTATTTAATGCATCAGGACATCTTGACTGTATAAAACGTTCATATCAGTATGGCTGCCCATATCCAAGTCAGAAGAGCACAATGGTGCTCCTACAGCAGCTGATGCATTAGCTTGTTTGCATTCCTATAACAACAGAGTAATAGATGCTTTGGAGTGACGACTTCTATCAGGGGCTATAGTCACCATCAGTAACAGGTTCAGATCATCACCATATGCTAAATTCAAATGTCATCTTACAATAAATTAACAGAAGGATGCTGAAAAAATAAAACGTTAAGATGGGATACTTAATGTTTGTGTGTTGCATGGGTGGTCAACCTCTGCTCTTTTATTTTCATTTTCACACATATGTCTGGCACCCCATACACAAGCTACATATTCATTGTCAGAGTTGTAGCAGAAAGGCTTGGTACTCCAGGCAACATACCCATTTGGCAATCCTGTATTGCCTAAAAGTGATCATAATTGCTTACTGAGAGCTTGAAACTGTCAAACCATTTTTCCTCTAAGGTAGAGACCAACAAGTTATTAGGCGGTTAAATTAACAAACATGCTATTTAAAAACTGCCTGTAAATAAATGATTTATTAATGACAGCACAGAAAGCTTATAAAAGCATGTTTAGTGATGTAGCAATATTATGCATTGTTACCCTTAAGAAAAAGGAAGTTTGACAGTACATAAACTGAAATTAATCACTTTTAGACAGCACGAAAATAGTTTACAAACTGCCTGATTGGGATTATTGCATCAGCAAAAAAGAAAATAATCTCTCCACACCGTCAAGCCAAATAAAATTTATTAAAAAACAACAAAGCTTTCGGATATCAAAAACATCCTTCCTCAGTGTCTTTATTGTTTGGGATTATTGCATGACATCTGATGTCAAATTGTTGATCTGAGCACGCTGCAACAAGCTTCAAAAGAAAAATTGCCATGGACTTCAAAGATAACTGCAAGGCATTCTTTAGCTATGTCAAGAATCTAAGTGGCAATTCTCAGATCTGCTCAGAGTTAGTGCAGAATGGCACAAAATACACTTAAATGACCGATATAGCCAAGATCCTGGCAAACACGTTCAGTGCAAACTTCACCCCCTCTCACCCCCAAAAGGGCCCATAACTATACCAGAAGAATGTAGTGCCCCTGAAATCACAGACACTCAGGTTAAAACTGCCCTCCCCAAAGCCAAAAACACAGCATCAATGGGACCGGACGGTGTCCCAGGCTGTGTCCTACACGAGCTCAAAGATGAACTTACCCCTCACCTAAACACACTGTTTAAACTCAGCCTCTCCACAGGCTACGTGCCCTCAGAGTGGTGCACAGCAATGGTTATTCCAATCTACAAAGGTGGAGCCACAACGGACCCCAGGAACTATCGCCCTATAAGCCTAACTAGCTTGGTCTGTAAAGCTATGGAGCGCATCATTATGGATCTCATTAACAGAGACATTAGAAACCTCCAAACACTGGACCCTACCCAGTTCGGCTTTGTTAAGGGCAGATCATGCTTCCTAAACCTGGTGGACTTCTTTGAGACAGTTACCAAGGCTATAGACGAGGGAAAGGTGATCCACACAGCTTACCTAGACCTTGCAAAGGCCTTCGACACCATTCCCCACTCAGGTATTATAGACAAGCTCACCAGCCTGAACATAAACCCCTATGTCACGAGATGGTTTGCCAACTGGCTCACAGACAGAACCCACATGGTAAGAGTTGCGGGAGCTACATCTGACTCTAAACCGGTTACAAGTGGCATTCCACAGGGCTCAGTCCTAGGACCCCTCCTGTTCGGCATATACTTCTCAGAGGTACAGGCAAGCACAGGAGGACTATGGCTGACCAAGTTCACAGACAACTGCAAATTAGGGGCTATAATTGACTCTCTGGCTGACACAGACATCCTCCAAAAGGGTCTCACTGAGACAGATACCTGGTGTCAAAACCATAGCATCAAGCTAAATGCCAAAAAGTGCATAGTCATCCCCTTTGGAAAAAACAAAGTACCCACAAACTACCACATAGGTGGTAGCCCCCTAAATATGGAAGATGTAATAAGGGATCTGGGGACTCAAGTAGATAGTAACCGCTCCTTTGATAATCACATTGCCAAAGTGGTTAGAAAATTCTTCTATGTGGCCCACCTAATCACAAAAGGGTTTGCATCCAGATCGAAAGAGGTCATTGGGCCCCTCTGTGCATCACTCATCAGACCCACCATAGAGTACAATGCCCCATTTGGGATGTACCTTACAAGACACCTGCAACAACTGGAAAGACCACAGAAGTACCTCACCAAGAGGATCACTGGCCTCAAGCAGATGCCCTATGCAGCTCGTATGAAGAAACTCCAGCTGTACTCAGTTGCATACCACCTACTCAAAGATGATCTCTGCCTGACATACAAGGCCATGTCCAACCCAGAATTGATGGACATGCTCCACCTAAAGAAAACCATATCCCCTCGAGCCACAAGCTCCAGAGATCTAAACCTCACCACAACAATAAATAGGATGTAACACACACAACCCAAAAGGGTGAAAACTAGTAAAAAGCAAAATAAATATGAACTGCACCAACTGCTGTTTATTAACAAAGCTCACGATAAGCTCCAAAATACCAAGTGCTTTCACCATATGTAAATCAATGGCTTCTTCAGAATAAATAGGATGTGCTGGAGGGATAGATTTCTGTCCCAGAGACTTCCCATGCTCTGGAACAAGATTCCAATCTACATTAGGCAGTGCTCCTTGCTAACCCTCTTCAAGAGAAACCTTGACGAGTGGATGGGAAACAAAAATTTTACCCCAGGGATCACCTCAATGGCTCTGCTGGGCAGAGGCACAGGGAACTAATCTAAGGGGGAGGCGAAAGCCAACACATTCTGGCTAGGCTTATAAATGCCTTTGGGCAGATAGCATACCAGTGTTAAAAACTAAAGAAGACTTGTTTGGAACCTACCTATGAACCTAAGTGTCCTGCTGCCCCAGCCTTCTTATTTATGGCTGTACCTATGCTGATGCTACAAGGAAACATACTCTCAATCCTGTCATAACATGTTAAAAAGCTATTAGAGGGGCTCAGCCTACAAACACTTTGTGAACATCTAATACAAAAATAAAACAGTTCAACAGAGCATTCCTGCAGTTCCATTTTTATCAGAGAAAATGGCTATATGCCTGTGGGGACCCACTATGTGCCCTTCCTCTCTGGTCATGGCACAGTATAACTCTTACATGCTTCAGACTACATTTCCATAAGACTGAACAGGCTTCATTTACTTAGCATACTAATGAATGGACCCAGTACTACTAGTGCAGCCAGTGGCTTGTGCAACATGACATCAGTGTGGTAGATTTTGCAATAGAGTGTGGTTGATACACTCTGTTGATTTAATGCCAACTTACTAAGTTTTGCTATGATGCAGTGATGTTGTGATGCTGTATCACTGTTCCTGTTTTTATTTCCCTCTTATACAAGTCTACACTTGCAGCCCGGTAACTTCATGTAGTTACTTCACAGAGTGCTCTATGAGTCACATGCTTATGACTCATGGAATATGTTGTGGTTCTTTATTTGCATAAATAGTCTGTACCTGGACAATTCCAGGTATGCAGTAATATATACACCTACTCTCTTAGAGTGCAGGGGCTGACAGATTAAGGTACAGCACAAGGGGCCAGATAACCTAGCTATGGTTCTGCTTCATGTGAGCCATGTGCTACTCTTTCTCACATTCATAATTGCTATAACACATTCTCACTTTAATTCTTATTTCTTCTTTTATTAGACTCATGTTTTCCTTGCACACTTCTGTTTGATTGTGCATTTATCACCTGTTTTGCAAGCATATCATTAGTGTGCAAATTAATACAGCCTCTACATGCCATGCTTTACTGGCTACCAATGATATTTGTAATAGCTGTTGTACTAGAGTCTGTGATAGTGTTATATACAAACTTGTAGTAAACAGAATGTATCCCTATAGATACTGAGTAATCTGATGCCTAAATAAGAATAATTACTTGATTACTTTTTTATGATCTACCAACTCAAATTTTGGGTCAACAGTATTTATAATGGTTATACATAGAGTGTTATTCATGCCCTATTGTGTTAATTCTCCAAAGTGTATATGTATATGTGTGTATATGTATATGTGTGTGTGTGTGTGTGTGTATATATATATATATATATATATATATATATATATATATATATATATATATATACACACACACACACACACACACACACACACACACACACACACACACACACACACACACACACACACACACACACACACACACACACACGCGCACACACACACATGCACACACGCACACACATACATATACAATAGAAAGTAAGAAGCTTTTTAAAATGGTTTCAGGAGTGCATAATAGATTTCAAAAATGATAGCATGACAGTCTTGTGGCTACAACACATTTTCAGCTCTGATACACTTCTCATTAAAGGCAGAGCACTGACCTAAGTGTCAGATAATATTAGACAAGGAAAGAATACTACCAGTGTTAAAAACTAAAGAAGACTTGTTTGGCACCATGTATCCTCTTGGACTGAATACAGTGTGGGCTCGGAAATATTATTGATTCATTTTCTGGTTACCCGCTTAACACTTTTCAAGGTCAAGTGGGAGATGGCTCCTACCATGGCACTCAATGGATACAAGGCAGATAAACTTATTCCAGACACTACCGGCCAGATTTGTAAGGAGTTGCACTCAGTGTATTCTGCTCTGATTCCAAAAGACCTGCTGAATCTATAAACAAACACACTACAGGCCAGATTAGAAAAGAACTGCTCTCAGTGTAAGTCTTTGAATTGGGCCCTGTGTCACAGACACATACAAAGACACAACACAGAGCAAGAACATAGTCGATAAAGTATCTCAGATGAGAACCAAACATGAAAGCCTGTGAGGCAGCAATACTAATCAATGCACAACTGTGCCACCTTTTGAGATATTTTTATTAAATAATTATTTTATTTGATTTTTGATTTTAATTGTTTCCTGAATGCATTCGTTGTTGCTTTCAGTGTATGTGTGAGTATGTTATGCTGTTGCCTTTTCACTTAACCCTTTGAAGGCTTTGTGTCATAAGACTAAAATAGCTAATAATATGCTGTCTTTTTTACTTAGCTGTTATTTATTGTTTTACTTAGTAATTTATACAGATATGAGTTAATGTGTTAGGCAGTAAAACACCTGTTAACTATTAAGCAATTTAATAAATAGTTACAAAGAGAAACAATACCAACTTATCCTCACAGGAATCTGTACTGGTATATAAACATCATATAGCAGTGAGCTGTTCATATATTCAGGCCATGGGAATAAGTATAGAAGTGTATCTCTTTATATAATGCCATTCTAAGAATAAATACCTCAGAAACCTAGTAGCTTTTAAGCTTGCCATCTTTTGATTAACTACCCAGCAACTTAATCAAGTAATTGTTTATTACAAAGCTGACCGGACCTAATAGCCAAAACAAGTTATATTAGCCAGGGTCTTTCTAATCATGTTGTAATAAAGTATTAGAGGGAAAAGAGAAAAAAAAGTACATAGGTATGAAGAAACCTAATGAAATGAAAGTTTAGGAGTTGCAAAGTTTCTTTTAAAAAGATAAAACCACAAGGCCAAATAGTGTTCTCTTGTTCAGAACTGTAGTTGCCTTTCTTCATATATTTAATGCATCACTGAATGAGGGATGTGTAGAGGTGTCCATGGTTAGAGTGGAGCTAAAGGAATTCTTCCAATCTAGAGGTACTTTTTGAATATTATGTTGATTTTAACCACGTAATGCTTACTGGGGGTAGGTGATTTTCGAGTAGGACAACACTTTAAGCTCTTGAGGTTATTCATCTGAGAGACATACAGAGGTCAAGGCATTCATCCATTTCAGTATATCTCAAAAGTACTGTTATTAGGGTTTATCAAGATCAGTGTACTTTTAATTCGTTCTGCTATGTATAGATCCAGTTATCAGTGCTTATTAATTTATTTGTTGAAACCCTAAGTCTTCATACTCCATATACAAAATTTTATAATGGTGGTGATTGGCTTAATACAACTTGTAAGTGATAACAAAGCAATAATATGTGCTGAATACAGAACATCAGACATTATAACTATTTTATTCACTGTATATTCTGTGGCTGAGAATAATCCATTTTAAATGGATCATTGGTTTTAGAACAGATCAGTTGGAAAGTGAAGATGTGCCTGAACACCACTTTTCTTAAATTTTCTTCAGATAAGTAGATGGTCACTGCAATGGGAGAAATCTCCTTTCAGCTAAAATGCAACAACCTTAGAGTTGCTTATAATATTTATGGTGATACAGTGGTTGTTCCTGCATGGTAGTTTGGAGGCTTTGTCCCCAACAAAAAACACTGCTTTGCATTTTCATTAAATATTGTTTCAGACAGTTGGTTTCTTCAGAAAATGACATTTGATTCAGCAAGGTCTAACTACACAGTATATCCCCTTGGTTTTCTGAATAATTATTTCTCTACTGGAAGTTTCCTGAATGCTATGGGAAATGTGAACATCCAGGGGTAATCAACTTATTCACATACATTTTGATTTGTCCAGATGTAGTGAATCATTCTTGTTTTGGTACATGGTTAACACATCCATGAATAATTTTGTTGGGTCCTAATCTATCAAAGGTGCTTTGCTTAATGAGGTATACTGACTCGGAGGTCAGGTGATTTGGAGTAAAGAGAAATGTTAATTTGATTCCTAATCAAATTTTTCTTTTTACTCTGGAAATTGGGTGAACTTAGCATATTTAGAGAGCAAAGGGTACAGCAAAGCTGCCACAGTGGGAGGTGGTGGGGACACATCTTCTACCACAAAAACACTGTGTGATCTTGGTTTATGTGTATCATCATCATTCTCTTTCAGCTTTTCCCGTTAGGGGTCGCCACAGCGGATCATCTCTTTCCATTTCTTCCTATCCTCTGCATCTTGCTCTGTCACACCAACCGCCTGCATGTCCTCTCTCACCACGTCCATAAACCTTATCTTAGGCCTTCCTCTATTCCTCTTACCTGGCAGCTCCATCCTTAGCATCTTTTTCCCAATATACCCATCATCCCTCCTCAGCACATGTCCAAACCAACGCAATCTCGTCTCTCTTGCTTTGTCTCCAAACTGTCCAACATGAGCTGACCCTCTAATATACCGATTCCTAATCCTATCCATCCTAGTCACACCGATTGCAAATCTTAACATCTTTAACTCTGCCACATCCAGCTCTGACTCCTGCCTTTTTGTCAATGCCACTGTCTCCAACCCATATAACATAGCTGGTCTCACTACACTCTTGTAGACCTTCCCTTTCACTCTTACGGATACCCGTCTGTCACAAATCACTCCTGACACTCTTCTCCACCCATTCCACCCTGCCTGTACTCTCTTCTTCACCTCTCTTCCACATTCACCATTACTCTGAACTGTTGATCCCAAGTACTTAAACTCGTCCACCTTTACCAACTCTACTCCCTGCATCCTCACCATTCCTCTACCCTCCCTCTCATTTACACACATATATTCTGTCTTAGCCCTGCTGACCCTCATTCCTCTGCTCTCTAGAGCATATCTCCACCTCTCCAGAGTCTCCTCAACCTGATTCCTACTCTCACTACAGATCACAATGTCATCTGCAAACATCATAGTCCACGGGCCTCCTGTCTGATCTCATCTGTCAACCTGTCCATCACCACTGCAAATAAGAAAGGACTCAGAGCTGATCCTTGATGTAATCCCACCTCCACCTTAAACGGATCTGTCACTCCCACTGCAGTCCTCACCACTGTCACACTACCCTCGTACATATCCTGTACCACTCTTACGTACTTCTCTGCCACTCCCGACTTCCTCATACAATACCACAACTCTTCTCTAGGCACCCTGTCATATGCTTTCTCCAAGTCTACAAAGACGCAATGCAACTCCTTCTGACCTTCTCTGTATTTCTCCATCAACACTCTCAGAGCAAACATTGCATCTGTAGTGCTCTTTCCTGGCATGAAACCATACTGCTGATCACTAATCATCACCTCCCTTCTTAACCTTGCTTCCACTACTCTTTCCCATAACTTCAAGCTGTGACTAATCAGTTTTATCCCTCTGTAGTTACTGCAGCTCTGCACATCACCCTTATTCTTAAAGATAGGTACCAAAACACTTGTTCTCCACTCCTCAGGCATCCTCTGACTTTCCAAAATTTCATTAAACAATCTAGTTAGAAATTCCACTGCCATTTCTCCTAAGCACCTCCATGCTTCCATTGGTATGTCATCTGGGCCAACAGCCTTTCCATTCTTCATCCTCTTCATAGCTGCCCTTACTTCCTCCTTGCTAATCTGTTTCACTTCCTGATTCACTATCCCCACATCATCCAACCTTCTCTCTCTCTCATTCTCTTCATTCATCAGCCTCTCAAAATACTCTTTCCATCTACTCAACACACTCTCCTCTCTTGTGAGTACCTTTCCCTCACTATCCTTTATCACCCTTACATGCTGCACATCTTTCCCAGCTCTGTCCCTCTGTCTAGCTAATCGGTACAGGTCCTTTTCTCCCTCTTTAGTGTCCAATCTCTCGTACAACTCTCCATATGCCCTATCCTTAGCTTTTGCCACCTCTCTCTTTGCCATGCGCCTCATCTCCTTATACTCATGTCTACTTTCTTCATCTCTTTGACAATCCCACTTCTTCTTCGCCAGCCTCTTCCTCTGTATACTCTCCTGTACTTCCTCATTCCACCACCAGGTCTCCTTGTCCTCCTTCCTCTGTCCAGATGTCACACCAAGCACCTTTCTAGCAGTCACCCTTACTAGTTCTGCTGTAGTTACCCAGCTATTCGGTAACTCTCCACTGCCTCCCAGTGCCTGTCTTAACTCTTCCCTAAACTCCACTTCACAATCACCCTTTTTAACTTCCACCATTTAATCCTTGGCACAGCTTTCACATTCCTCCTCCTCTTCTTGATCACCAACGTCATTCTACATACCACTAATCTATGCTGCTTAACTACACTTTCACCTGCCACCACTTTACAGTCTCCAATCTCCTTAAGACTGGCCCTCCTACATAGTATATAATCAACTTGTGAGCATCTTCCTCCACTCTTGTACGTCACCCTATGCTCCACCCTCTTCTTAAAATACGTATTCACCACAGCCATGTCCATCCTTTTCGCAAAATCCACAATCATCTGACCTTCTGCATTCCTCTCCTTAACACCATACCTACCCATCACTTCCTCATCCCTCTGTTCACTTCACCAACATGCCCATTAAAGTCCGCTCCAATCACTAGTCTCTCACCCTTGGGTACACTCACCACAACTTCATCCAACTCACTCCAAAATTTCTCTTTCTCTTCCATCGCACACCCAACTTGAGGAGCATATGCACTAACAACATTCATCATTACACCATCAATTTCGAGCTTCATAAACATCACTCGGTCAGACACTCTCTTCACGTCTAAAACACTCTTGGCATATTGTTCCTTTAGTATAACCCCTACCCCATTTCTCCTGCCATCCACACCATGATAAAACAATTTGAACCCGTTTCCTAAACACCTGGCCTTACTTCCCTTCCATCTGGTCTCTTGCACACACAATATATCAACCTTCCTTCTCTCCATCATATCAGCTAGCTCTCTTCCTATACCAGTCATACTGCCAACATTCAAAGTTCCTACCCTCACTGCTACACTCCTAACCTTCCTCCTATCTTCCTGCCTTTGGGCACGCCTTCGCCCTCCTCTTCTCCTTCGGCCAACAGTAGCCCAATTTCCGCCAGCACCCTGTTGGCTAACAGTACTGGTGGCGGTCGTTTTTGTGTTGGTTTATGTGTATGCTGTTTTAAAATTATGTATTCTGATTGATTCAGCATTTAGTGGTGTGATATTTTAAGCAGTTCACTTAGGATCCATTGGGGCTCAATAAAATAAGATCTAGTGAGTCATTCTGGACCATATCCAAGTGTTTATAACTGGCTTTATCAACTTTGAAAGGGCACAGTTAAAATAATAATTATAAACCCTTTTAACTATGTTAGAAAATTAAAAAGAAAAAAAACAGTACCCTGCATTGCTCAGAGCTAATTCAAAATGAGGCATTTTGTTCTGACCCATCTGACATTGCGAATATATTTGTGAATAAATTTATTTCCAACATCATCCCTGAGACTTCTATTTAAAGCCCCAAAATATCTGAATCCCTTACACCTTCAATTATCTCTAAAGATCATTTACTGACTGTTCTAACCAAGCCAAAAATACATCCTCCATGTAACCAGGTATTATACTTGGTTGTTTACTTAATAGTGTTAAACATACTCTTGCCGACACATTCCCCAAACTGTTTCAGTTAAGTTTATCTACCAGTTTAGTCACTGATGAGTGATGATGTCCCTCCAAAACAGTGCCCTTACAACAGACCCAGGAAATTACAGACCTATGAGCTTTGCAAGCCTCATCTGCAAAACCATGGAACATTTTATAACTGACCTCATAAACTGTGATATCAGGAATCTTGTCAGACTTAATCCCCAACAGCCTGGTTTTGTGAAGGGTTGATCCTGTCTATTTAATCTAGTAAATAATCTTCAAGAAGGTTATGGAAGCTATGAATGGTGGCCACTCAGTGCATGTGGTATTGGTTTTTAATGCAATTCCCCATGCTGCCATCATACAAAAGCTAAATCAGTTCATATAATGTAAGATAGATAGCAAACAGGCTAAAAGACAGAACCCACATAGTGAAAGTTTCAGGTGCTTCATCAGAATGTATGAAAATGACCAGCAATATCCCTCAGGCCTCAGTGTGGGGACCTCTCTAGCTGGGTATTTCTCAGATCTACAATCAGGGAACCAAGACCACTAGCTAACAAAGTTTACAGTCATTTGTAAACTGGGGGTAATTGTTAGGTCACACCATGATACCCAAACCCTCCAGATTAGACAACATAATAAACTCTTGGTGTACTAAAATGGGCTGAAATTAAATGCTAAAAACTGTTGCATCTTCACTTTTGGTAGTCAACCCCATCTTTCGTCATACTGTTTAGGCAATGCACCTCTGAAAAATGAAAATTGTGTTAGGGACCTGTGTATTTGGATTGATAGCTCCTTCTCTTTTGACTAGCAACAGTGGTCAGGAAATCCTTTTATTTAGCCTGTTTTAATTACCCAAAGGATATTATCAAGGTCTAAAGAGGTAATTGATCCCTTATACTCAGAATTGCTCAGACCAGTTATTTAGTATAGTACCCCCTTTAGAATGTATGTTATTACATATATATCAAAGAATATATATATATATATATATATATATATATATATATATATATATATATATATATATATATCAAAGAATTAGAAAGACCCTGAAGATTCCTAACCAAAAAATATCACAGGTCCAAAATCTCTGAGTTATTAAGAGAGGCTGAACATTCTATTCATTTTTTCAGAGTCTTATAGGCTTTTGAGAAAAGATCTCTGTCTCTCTTATCATACCATTAGAGACACAATTGTTGTGGACCACCATCTTCTATGCAAGTCCTGTTTCACTGCCAATACTACAACCGGGAACCAAAATCTACACCACAAGAGAAAGAAAACAGGATGGGGGATAGGTTTATAACACAGCACCTGTCAAACCTCTGGAATAAACTTCCACTACAAGTTAAGCAGTACAACTCAACTATCTTCCTTTAAACATATATTAAAAGAGTGGATAGGTATCAACAAATTTATTCCAGTATTGGCTGGTATGGCCTACATGCAGGAAGGAGGTGTGGCATGAGGAAGGGGACTGGCAATGCAAGAATGGACATGAGACCCGGTGACCTTGGAATATCTATGAATCTATAAACTTTTTGTTGAGTTGTTCTTAAGAACAGGCAGTTTTAATTTGTTCCAGCCTTTCTGTTCTGTATTTAAGATATTCCTTGAATGATGGCTAAATCCTATGAGGAAGAGAATGATCAAACTTTGCTAAAGAGCTAAAATGTCATCCGCAAGTAAAATGTCTTTTGTTTGCCTCTTGCACCATCAGTTGTCCACCTTTTTGTCTGTGGAGAGTGCTATAGTAAATGAGATCTACACATTCAAAAGAGAGCAGCCTGCCATATAACTTCACTTAAGCAGAACGACTTATAGTTTACTTTTGTTCGATGTTATTGAAATATGTTAAGAATTACATCTACTCATGTACTGTGAAAGTTCAAATAAAGCAATGTTTGTAAAAGGCCCAAAAGTAAATATTTCATTTATTGAAAACTTTACTAAGTAGCTTTTGGGGAATATGATTAGCATTTGCTTTACCTTATATAAATAGTTTTTTTCTCAAATTTCTCATATTTCTGCCTGGCTTCAAAGTTACATGTAACTATATTAAATTTCTCTGTAGTTCATTTCAACAAACCAAATATTTCACCTAAGATTTACAAACAAAATTAGTCACAAACTGCTTATAGTTATTCTAGCTACAGGCATTTTAGGTAATTATATGGTGGGCAAGTGGGGTCTTGCACATGCAAACTTAAAATGAATGTAGGTATACCATTATTGCAATAAATGTCTACTGTAGGCTAGTTTAAATAATAAATGATATTCTTCATTCTCTATTAAATACAACACTAGCCAAAATAAATAAACAGGTAAACTTCTTCATGGGGGTGAGAAAAAATTGCACTGGAGAGAAAAACAAAACAAACTAGTGAGCATTAACAGATGCATCATAACTTAAAAGCATGTTTAAAATTCCCAGCTTTAAAATATATGACTTTACACTCACGTTCATCACACTCCTGAAAATCATTAACTATAATATCAAGAACAGTACTTGGCTCTAAATGTGGTCCAAACTGCTAAATAGTAATACTAGTCAGAAAGGAATAAACTCACTGTCACTGATTCAAAAAAATAAGACAATATTGTATGAAAAAGAGCCATACTCAATTTAAATCAGTTTAGGTTCATTTTAATACCTTAGACTACCAACCCAAATGTTCTACCATGAAACATTGAGTTTCTGAAAGCAGATGCTTCAACAGACTGAAAATATTCCTGAAAACTAAGAGGATGAAAAACTCCTTTTCTCTTTGTTTTTTACAGGTGGGGGCAAGCCCCTACCCCAAACTTATATATCCCAATTATGAGGTTGCACTGACTGAAAGGAGGAAAAAAAATTCTCACAAGAAAGTGAAAATCTATTTAATGACCTGTGTGTAACCCTTGCTAACTTTATAAAGTATGCTTCAGTAAATGACTTTTAAGAATAAATTACGGGCCTACTAAAACTATTTTAGAAAAAATAAATCTCTGAACTTGTTATGCATCCTAATCATTCCTCTGAAAAATTCAGTATCACAATTATATCCACCACACCCTGTTGGAAGGATAAATTGACCATGACTGAACATTGCCTAAAACCTGACAGTACAGCCAGCTCAGGTTTAATTATGTAAAAAGAAGCCTTTCAAGGAAAACAAGATTACATGAGTGTTTTCATTTTTGAAAGAAACACATAGGAGAATTTGAACTTCAAATCAACTGAAAATTTTTGTATAAGAACTGCCTCACATTTGCAAATTTTGTTCAAAATTTCACCACACAGTTTAGGACCCTCTATAGTGCCTACAGAACTCATAAACAGGTGACTGCTGATGACAGAAAATGTGCAGACTGTTTTGGATTTAAAGTTAGAGATGTCAATTTATAATATATATTGAAGGACTGTAGATATGTGAACTTAATAATAAACTAATAAGCAAACCAAACAAAAATGGAATTGTCAAAGAAAATATTGCTTAGGATATTTGCATTTTCAATTAATAAGTAAATTAAAACAAAAATGGACTATCAAAGAAAATCCATCATAATATATTTATTTTTTCAATTGATGTGCTCACCCTATCAAGACAGAATGAGACCACTTTTATAATTTATTATTTGTCTTAAGTATTACATTTCTTTAAAGCAGGTGTATTTAACAAAGATAAGGAGATCTGGCCCACATGTATTAAAAATTCAATCCACAAATAGACAGAAATGCAATTTTAAAATATTTTGTTAATGACGCTAACTTTTATTTAATTGTGTTACCAGTAATACTGGCAAAAAAATTTAGAGTAGAGTATACTAAGGTGAAATTACAGGAAAATAAAATGATCAGTGTAATGCCCCAGCACTGACCCAGTAATCAAGGAGCCTCAATCCTCACCACTGGCAACAGTGGGGCATGTACACAATGAAAGGATGATAAGTACACACACACAGTAAAGTGCAATTTCCCTTAAGAGCACACAGAGACCACAGTCAGTCTAGGGCTGGTTTATCCCTCTTTTTCCAGATCTCCAATAAGACTCCCCACTGGCACAGCTATAGTGTTGAGATCTCAGCTGAGTGGGCAAGCCAAAACCTCCAGAACCCCCTCCATCCAACAAATAGTGACACACACACAAACACACACACACACACACACACACACTTTGAGGTTTGATTTATACACAAACAAACACATACTCCTGGGAAAGGCTGGCATGGGTTTACTAGCTATGCCCCCTTCTATCCAGACTATAAGGTAGTTTCCACTGCCACCAGCCACTACTTATCGACTACTTTAAGGCCCTTAACAAAGGGTGTCCAATCCTACTGTGTAATGCTGCTATTAATCCAAATGGTGGTCTGACCAAGAGCAAGGCTGTTTAGGAGTGGCCTGCACAGTGTCACCAAATAGATATGCAAGTACTCTAAGAGCTTAAATATCATTAAACAAACCAGTCACCAATGAAAGGATTAAACAAGACAATACTCCGTAAACAAACATGGTTACTTCAGAGTTCAAAATCACAGGATATATTTAAAACAATATTGCAGGACAGTCCCAAATAAATAAGGAAACATCTAAGCTATACTTTACTATATTCCTATCTGAATCTAGAACAGTTACTATGCCCTAAAAACTTACTTACAGCAAGGCAAATGTAGAAGGTGGTGATAAGTGGATGTTGCTAGGTCAAAGTCAATATACAAAATGCAGTATCTCTCTCTCTCTCTCTCTCTCTCTCTCTCTCTCTCTGAGAGAGTTCTTAAATTAATATCAAATATTACTATTGGGTTAGCTTGGGTGAAATCACTTTATGTCACTTGGTTTCTGTCCTCAAGCTAAACACCTTTTGTCAGAAACTAACTGAATTTTAGCATCTTCCTGTGAAAAATACATATCTCTCAGATGTTTGCAGATCCTGGAAGTCATAAAACAATAACACACTTCTACATCTTAAACCTAGTAATTGCTTTTCTTTCAAGACAATACAAAAAACTTCTAACTCTAGACATTGTTCCTGCTACTGCACTGAAACTGAGAGATAATATCACTTTTATTACGTGGTTATGAAACAATTTAATTTCAACTATTTTCTCTGAATTTTTTTTAAGTTAGCCTCCTATGTTCCAGTTTCCATTAAACATATACTGTACATCTAAACAGTCACAATAGTGCAGATACATTCCTGTTCTATTCCAATAGGGCATGCTGTGCTTACATTTTAGCTCAGTACTTTACACACACTTCTGTATAAATCATATCAATATTCACAAAAGACATAGAATTATTTACAAAATTCAGGATAACTGGGCTGGCAGCATTTCCCTTTGTCACAATCAGTATGAATATTGAAGCTAAAAAAAGATAAATAATAAAATAAAATTGTTCATAGTTCATCATTGCTGCGGAGATACTGGTAAAATAATAATTCTCAGTAGCTAAACATTTACCACATTTGCCTTTGGTGCAAAAGGCTGTGGGTTCTTTTCCCACACCATATGGTTAGATTAATTTTCCATTACCATCACTGCAGTGTAGCATTAGGAGATACTACACTCCTGAGTGTATCATTCTTCACATGAGATGTCAAACCAAGCCCCATCTATCTCAGTTGGTGATAGCTCAGGTGCATGTAAAAGATCCCACAACATTATCAAAAAGAGTTGGAAAAATTCCCAACTGCACTAATCAAATTTCCTCTGGTCAGTGTGAATACCAATTTAGTAGTCCCCTAAAAAGAGACCATTGGCCATAGGGACTAACTTGATAAACAAAGTGTAAATAAGTAAAATAAAATAAATAAACATTTATCAGTTGAAAAGAATGTAGAGTGCTTGTGTTGTTTATCAAATTTATTTTTAAAGTAATTAGCATGCAGAATATTTTAACTGTATTGTATTCATTAATAATACATGCAATGAGAAATAATAGTGATTAAGCAACTCTGAAACATGAAAAATGAGAGAGAAATGTGTAAAGGTAACAACCAAAGAAACTATGTACAACTATATATATAGTATAGCAAAGGCTTGTGATTCATTCATTTATAATCACTGTACATTTAGCTATAAACAATATAACAGTAAAACTCAGCAGATCAGTTACTCATGGTTGGTGGTACTGAGACCACCTCTCATTATATTCAAATTATCTTAAAAGGTCTTCCATTCCTGTGAAAGGTTCAGTTGTTGATCACTACATTTAAAAGAATAAAAAATAAATCTCGTGTTTTTAATATGACAATATCCAAAGTCCAATCTAAGTCTCAATGTCTCCTTCAGTATCCTGGCACAAAGTAGTTTAATGGCACTAGTCAAAGCCAAGTACACCTTTAAGACCCGAGCCTCCTAATTGTTCACCTTTGGTGTTATGCTAAAGATCCAAAACTTCCAGTCTAAGATAAAATGAATCAGCACACATAATATTTTAAGGAGCAATGGCAATCTTTGAGTTTCTAAGGAAATAAATCTATCTGCTATAACCATGTGTAATATCAATAGACAAGTATAAATTACAAGACAGAGTAGTGCAATTATAACACCTATTTTAATGCCAAAGGTCACAAATAACAAGGGATCCTTAAACGTTGTGTAAAGTAAACATAGGTTTGATATGAGTGTGACTAAAGATTAAGAAAGAATAATCTTGTCAAACTAAAATGCTACCCTCCCTTTAATAATTCTACTTTGTATTTTCTCATTCTGTATAAGCCATACCTTAGAAAGATAACTAGTGATCTATATTCTCTATAGGACCTTATCAACTTCAGCTGTCTTAGGCATGCTGTAAGTTATCAGTACATTATATAATGCTACTTATAGTAATTAGCTTAACAACTATACTGAACTGTTAAGACTAATGACTCTTAAGACTCTTAATGACTTAGCCATCCTGTAGAAAGATTTATCCCAAATAAATAACTTGTGTCAAAATCATGGACTGAAACTAAATACCAGAAAATGTATTATTGTATCCTTTGGGAATTCATTTACCCCAGGGAATTTCCACATTGACAGTATGCCCCTAGAGTTGGACCAGTTGTTCAAGATTTGTGAACTTATGTGGACAGTGACTTAATTTTTGACCATGTGTCCTGTCTAGTAAGAAATTTCTTATATATTCTACAACTTATAAACAAAGCAACTGTGTCTAGATCTATGGATGTTATTGTCTCCCCTTACTCAGTCTTCATTAGGCCAGTCTAATGTTCCCTTTGGCATGTATCTATCCAGACACATGCAGCAATTGGAACACCCACGGAGATACCTTACTAAATGGATATGAGGCCTAAACAATAAATCCTACATGGACCAACTCAAAGCCCTGTCACTATACTGAGTAGCCTACAGACTGCAAAAAGGTTACCTGTTAGTGGTAGACAAGACATCCTCTAATCCAGTATTGATGGATTTACTACACATCATCAAATCAAATATCATCAGAAATACTCAGTCTAAGGATCTAAACCTCTTCTGCAACATTAACAGAATGTATAGGAGGGACAGGTATATATATCACAGCAGATACCACTGCTCTGGAACAGACTTCCTATCCACGTAAAACATATCTCATCTCTTTCCATATTCAAGCACAACTTAGATCTATGGATGGGAAACAGAAAATTTACCCATGGACTGTCCCCTGTACTACTAATGGACAGATATAGCTCCTAAATGCTTTATCCCATCCATAGCTACCCTTCAAATTACCTATGCTATGATCCCATTTGTTCTCATTATAGGTCATTTATAATTATTAACGCTGGGATGTGTAAGGCCAATCTATCACCAAATGGGATAGGTTAATTTGAGCACCAAAAGGGAAATTGATTCAGCCTAAAATGGCCTACAAGAGCCACTAGCCTAGTACTTACCTATGAACAACAATCTGTGCTGGATAGCTGCAAAGTAGTATTGGACTGGTTTGCTGAGAATGTGTACAGAAATCACATGCACATCTTCAGAAAAGCAGAGGTAGTACATGCTACAAGCTAGTGCACTCCTTTTCTTCCAATGAATTTGTGGTCTTATGATGTGGTGGCTATTCATAACCCAGAATAAGACTGTTGAGTGGCAGTACCACCTAAAAACAATCTTTGGTAGGCCGTGTATGCCAAAAAGCAGCATATTCTGCTCTATCCAAGCAAAGCAGATTGTCACAGACATACTGCATCTGAATATACAAAATGAGTTTCCCTCATTGCTGGTTTCTAGAAAGACCAAGGACTAACATCCAGAGGTATCATTGCGCACCAGAGGAAGTACATCATGGAAGAGTACTTAGATGCCATCATTTCTGCACTACAGTGGTATCATTGTGCACCCAAGTTGCCCATCAACAGTGACATTACACTTGCATCGGACATTCAGGCTTGTAAGTTGCAGGACATTTTGATGTTTGGACAGCTGGTTGGAGAAACACAGCTGTTTGCAATTCAAATGCTAACATCACATGGTTGCAACAAATAAACTGTGGTCCAAGAGAAACATGTAGCATTATCCCCACAGATGGAACTACGTGTGTGTGTGTGTGTGTGTGTGTGTGTGTGTGTGTGTGTGTGTGTGTGTGTGTGTGTGTGTGTGGGCATGTGTGTGTGGGCATGTGCATTTGCGTGAGTGTATGTGCTTGTGTGAAATGGGATATGTATGACCTATTTGACCTGGATCTTCCAGAAATGAACAATCAGGTAGAGGCCTGGCACTGGCTACTAAAGGTGTTACTATGATGGCTTGATGTACTTATCCATGAATGTCTCATCATGTTGCAGCAAGAAAAGAAATTGTCAGATACTTACAGAGAATCCTTTCTCAGGCGAATGCCTGTTATTCCCCTTAGGAGAGTTATTGTGCCTCAGGAGCATCACCTAAACCACATATTGGAGCATAAGCATGGCTACAGTAATGTACATGATTTCCTCCTTGGTGTTGCACGCTTCTACAACTTGTACTTACATAAACATGTGCTGTACACCAAGCACCACACTTATCACTTCCACTGACATATTAATAAAGGCATTGACTGTTGGACACTACATTTTCTCTTCCATCAACATGCACACTGGGCATCCTGCTGCAGGTGTCTGCCGTACTGCTTACTGTCCCTTGGGTCCCTGGGATCCATGAACATTGTTGTCCCCACTGCACTTGGTTATGTCAGCTGTGTATTTCTCTATGCTCTTAGTGACTTTACCACCGCCATGTGTTTCTGCAGCTGAACTGCATTTCAACTATTTGTCCCCAATTAGTTGTCCCCATAAAGAAATGTTCTGCAACCTACAAGCCCATATCCTATAGATCTGATCTTCCAGTAGTTAATTCCGTGTCAACATCAACATTAAAAGACATAAAATTGGATAGGTGAAGCAGTCCTCAATCGACAGTGGACAACGTTAGAAGAAGGTTTAGTAGGACTTTAGCTACGAGAACTAAAACATATGATAGAGTGCAGAACTACTAAGACTGAAAGCGGGAAGTATAATGGGCATTATTGCTGGGCACTATACTGACAAAGGACTGGAGGGACTGCTATGTGAGTCTCAATTTTATAAGGTGACATTCACGCTGGTAGGACTTCTTTCACAAAAAGACAGACCTGATTTTGAAGTTTGTATACAAATGTAGACATTACAAAACAGAAAAAAACAGACATAAGATTAGTGTTCTTAGTAAAACAATTAGTCTGATTAAAAAAGTAAGTGTGATTTGGATCACTGGAGATGAAAATAAAAAGCTGTTTCATGATTCAGAAAGTCACTGTCTTTCACTACAAGCAGAAAGATTGTTGCTAGGTGAAATAAGCACAAAATAGCAGTGTACTTTGCTTTGTTGAAATTCTATCCTCTGAAAGAAAAACCTTTGAGAACTGCTGCTTGACAAAACTGTTTTAAATAAACAATGTATTTTTGATATGAACAGTAAAATTAAAAAAAATACTATTTGCTTTAAGTTATGGAACCCTTAATCATTTACATTATAACTGAGGGGGTTGTAGATAGTACCTCCCAACACTGAGGCATAAACATTGGATTGGAAATATCTATTTTTTCCTACAGTGAGGTGAGGTAGAGGGATCATCTTTGACCAATAGTGACTCAGCCAACTGTTAGGTATCCAAAGTGGTCATGGAAGTATAACTTTCACATAGAACCATAATGTACTGGCTGAGTCCCTTGGAATACTAAGAGTGTGTTCCACAAGGAAGATTTTAAGAGCAAAATAATGTTCAAGTATTCGCATATTTCTGCTTGCAGAACTGACTTGTGCTTATGTCATAGCAGAGAGAACAATATAATTTCCATTTTCTTTTGAATCTTTAGCAGACCATGTGAGGAAGGCCTTTATTCCAAAGTACAGACATCCCACAAGAGAGACGAAAAAAAGTGGAAAAAGGTAATGAGAGGTTAAGAATAACTTGACAGTACAGACAGATTAAAGGACATTCTTTTTGAATATCAGTTTACAGGCATGTTTAAGGTATCTTTATCTAAACTGCTAGCAACTGGTTTCAAATTAAAATAGGACCTTTTCTGAGTCTTTTGAGAGGAGGGATATGGATGATGGTCAGGCCATAGAAGTAGCGCTATTGGTTGAGTAGACTATTGTATATATGTTCTACGATAAGCATGTGTGTGTGTGTGTGTGTGTGTGTGTGTGTGTGTGTGTGTGTGTGTGTGTGTGTGTGTGTGTGTGTGTGTGTGTCTGACTGCCCAGCAATGTGATGTCCATGCAATTTGCAAGATAAACAAAATGTAGTACAAGTACCTAAATCAAAAATACAACCATCATTATCAAATAACCATTCAAACAGTAACAACACTGCCAAAGCTGACAGCAAACCAGAAGAGGGTCAAAATTCACATTGGGAGCTTAGATCTGGTCCACCAGACTGTTTTCTGACATCTACCCAGCCAGCTGTTCATCGATGTCCTGACCTTGATGAGGACACTAAGCTAGGTCAAGAG
This sequence comes from Protopterus annectens, assembly GCF_019279795.1. NCBI lineage: Eukaryota > Metazoa > Chordata > Ceratodontiformes > Protopteridae > Protopterus > Protopterus annectens. The sequence continues at coordinate 160,847,015 of NC_056751.1, read as the reverse complement.
AGTATATACCAGACTGAAAGCAGAAATCTTGGAATGTCAGGTTAATTAATTAGTTGGGAATGGTATGGTTGTTTTAAACCATTAGGCAAAACAGAAGTAATTTCAAGGATAAAGTAGAGAGCTTTCCCGGGGCAAATCAAATAATGCTATTCATTAGTATCAAGAAAGTCAATGGACCCATTGTGAAATCTTATGGAACACATTCAATAACAATCCTACACCACTTCTGATGCACAGGCCCAGTGATTCCTAAACTTTGATAATACCGACATCTTGAAACAGTTGTTCCATTCTCCTACCAGGGATACAAACATCCTTGACCTTGTACTCACAAACATGGGGGACCAATATTCCGCACCCAATATAATATCTTCACTCGTCAGATCTGAGCATAAGGCAGTATTACTTGAAATAAAAATTGAATTTGGGGATTCAGCAAAACCAAAAACCTTTAGGAACTATTTCTCTCTGCTAAGCAACTCCTTGGCTAAATTCCGAGCACCCACAAACCCAGTAAACACTATAGAATACACCAAGCTATTTACCAAATCTCTGTATAACCATATCGATAGTTGTATAGAGTAAGTTGTGCCCACTTGTATTAAGAATAAGAGAAACTCAAAAAACAAGCCAAACTAGTGGAATCACAATATCAATCGATTATACAACAAAAGAAAAAAACTTGGCCAAGCATAGGAGGAACAAAGCCATGCATACTAAAATCCCCCTGAACAATCTAAACAGGCAGCAAAGAGGGTTAATTAATACTTCAAAGGCTAAATTTGAAGAAAAAATAGCTTCTCAGGCAAAGGACAACTATAAAGCTTTCTACAGCTATGTCTATAACCTCAGGGGAAATACGCAACAATGCACAGAACTTATTGTAAATGGCATCAGCATTTCTCCCCCACTCCACTCCCCCCTAATAGTCCAAAGGAACTACCACATAACACAATCCCCCCAACAATTACTAGAGAACAGGTCATTAATGCACTTTCTCAGGTCAAAAATATTGCATCGACGGGTCCAGATAACATCCTGGGATTTTTAATAAATAGCATGAAACATGGCATCTCTAGTCCACTCAAATCACTTTTCATATGAAGCCTTCAGTCGGGTTTTGTGTCTAAGGAATGGAAGATAGCTACAGTGATTCCCTTACACAAAAGGGGTCCAACCACTGATCAGCGTAACTACAGGCACATAAGTCTTACCAGCCTCATATGGAAGGCCATGGAAAGAATCACCATGTACACTGTGAGGTCCCTCCTCTGGGCCAGTGATCAAGGACCCTCAGTCATCATCTCTGACACCAGTGGGGAATGTTCACTTTGAGAAAAATAGAGAGACACAGTATTTTTAGATGCAGCTCTCTGCGCCAAGTACAATTTCAGTTAAGAGCACACAGGGAATGCACACTCTGGTCCTGGGGCTGGGCTGTCTCTCTCCAGCCCCCAAATAAGACTCCCCACTGCCCACTAAAGAGCTGTGTTCTTAGCCGGGTGTTCCAAATCAAGTCCTCCACCACCTTCTCTGTGAAATCAGTGCTCTTAGTGTCCCTGTTCAATGTAGCTGTCACACATACTCACTATTGAGATTTGGATTTTCACACAGACACACACCTGGGAATGACTGGCACAGCTTACCCACTCTGACACCTCCACCCAGACTATAAAGTAGATTTACTGCCATCAGAACACCTGAAGCCAGCTACTTTAAGGCTCTTACAAGGTTACCCAATTACACTTATTAAAATTAATACTTATACAAATGGTAGTGTTAACCCAACAGCAAAACATTCAGGAACATGGAGCCACAGTGCCACTAAATAAATGCAAGTACTCTCAAAGGTTAAATATTTTCCAGCCACAATGAAGGTTTATCTGGTCACCTGACTGTCATTCCAACACTATCCCCTTACTAGAAACTGAGCCAGGATCTGGCACTGATGTGTCACAATACACACATAGAACTTTAGCTAAGGTTTATTACAGCATCTGGAAACTGTAACATAATTCCAACATTTCCACACTTCCTGTAGAGACTAATAAGCCATTCTCTGGATGTATACAGACCTGTGAGATAAAATCTTTATGGCCTAATCCAAGTAATTTAATTTCAGGCTATTTTTCTCTAGGTTAGCTGGTATTAGCTTAGCCCCTTCTCTTCCTGTACCCAATGTCAAATATATACATTTCATCAGTTACAACAATACAGTCTCACATACATGTATATTTCTTTTCTGTCCAACAGGACCCACTGTGGATACATTTTAACACAAGCAACTTTACAAATACATTTTTAACACATGCATCTGTACAAATTAGTCTGATATTCAAATGACATATAATTCTTTACAAAACTCCAGCTAGCTATGCTGGCATATGTTGCACATGCACTGCCCTACTCTCCCTGTCTCAGCTGGCACTATCTCACATCATCACAGACATGATAAATGAGGACATAGGTAACCTGCTAAGCTGGAGCCATCACAGTTTTGGCTTTGTTAAAAGAAGGTCATGCCAATTAAGTATGGTGGACTTTTTTGAGAGGGTCACCGAAGCACACAGCTTGTCTTGACCTGGCCAAGGCTTTTGATACAATACCTCACTCAGGAATTACAGATAAGCTCACTGATTTAGCTATAACCCCTTTTATCACCCAGTGGACAGCCAACTGTCTGAATGATAGGACCCAGTAGGTCAAAATAGATGAGACCACTTCCACCAACAAGCCAGTCACTAGCGGAGTCCCCAGGGCTCGGTACTAGACCCGCTCCTTTTTGGCATCTATTTCTCTGAAATTGAAGCTAATGCTGAAGGTTTATGGCTGACTATGATTGCAAGTTGGGGGTTATGCAAGCTGGGGGTTATCATCAACTCCTCTGAAAACACTAACATTCTTCAAGAAGGTCTATCTCTGACTAATAAATGGTGCCACAGCCATAGTCTTAAACTCAATGATAAGAAATACATAACTGTACACTTTGGGAAATCACCTATCCCAGCTAATTACCATGTTGATAATACCACACTAAATGTCAACCCAATGGTCAGGGATCTGGGTACACATGTAGATTGTAGCCTTACCTTTGGCCACCATGTGGCCCCAGTGGTGAGGAAGTCCTTCTATGTTGCACAACTTATATGTAAGGGTATGGCATCTAGGTCCAAAGAGGTCATTATCCCACTATACTCAGATCTTATCAGACCAATCATAGAGTACAATGCTCCCTTTGGTATGTACCTGACCAGGCATATGCGGCAACTAGAGTTACCTCAAAGGTTTGTTACAAATGGAATACAGGATATAACAAATCTGGTTTATAAAGAGTGTGTTAAAGCCTTTTCCCACTTCTCAGTCTCCTATAGATCGCTGAGGGGTGATCTATGCCTGGCTTACAAGCTGTCCATAAACCCCACAATTATGACTCTCCTACATATTTGTAAATCAAAGAGTACCAGAAATACAAGGTCTAGGGACCTGAATTTTGTCTGTAACTTAAACAGAACATGCTGGAGAGACAGGTATGTGTCCCAGAAACTGCCCCTCCTACGGAACAGGCCTCCCATCCATGTGAAGCTGAGTTTGTCTATTAGCCAGTTTAAGTACAACCTAGACAAGTGAATGGGGAATAGGAACTTTATACCTGGCCTGGCACACATGTCCCATATAGACAGATGTAGCTTATAAATGCCTGGCTCTCCTGTTTGGATGCAGGACATCGTTATTCTTTAGGGAAAATTTGGCTAGGTTTAGAAAGGCCTCCTGGGTCATTCACCTAGTAACAGTGTATGACTCTATCAATCTGTGAAGCTAGTATACATCAGAAAGGCAATAGTTCATAAGGTAGGAACTATCCAAACATTTTGGATCACAGTCCTAGATTTCATGAAGCACTGATTGCTGTATTGTGATAATAGTATCTTTTACGTCAATACAGATGGTACCTAACCTAATTAGTACTCAGGGGACAGCAGAGGAAGCTGTAAATGGGCAGCAGAATGCTAAGATTTCCCTACAAACTGCACTGTTGGTGAGCAGATGAGGTTGTACTTAGGAAAATCAGTAATCTAGTTTCTCCAGGTATTTTGAGATGGAAGAATTAAGCCTGAGCTGGTGAACTGATGGAGAGAATTAATCATCAATGCTGAAGTTTGGAGCAGTAGCAGCAGTTTTTCAAGGTGATATGATTCATTGCATCAAGAAAACTTGAAGATGTGGGTTAGATAGACGTCGCTGACAACTAAGGGTTTAAAAGACCACTGTAGACTCAGAACTGGGTTTATATTAACCATGCAAATTAATGAAACTGTCACAGAGACATGTTTACAGTGTCTTTGTTTTGTTGATGTTTAGGCATGAATGAAGACTTTCTTGAGAAAGAATACCAAATGAAATCTGAAGTGCAAGAAAGAAGTAGATAAGCAAGAAAAACTATCCAACTATAAATGGGTGCTGCGGTGGTGATGGAATGTTTGGAGGCAACAACATTGACAGGTTTTCATTTCAGATGCTGGCCACATGAATGATCTACTGGAATCCATATCAGCAAGTATTTCTCATAAAGGCCCAGAAAGAGGGTCATGCATTTGGCACCTATGAGGACTTCCTTGAAGAAGGATATTATCCCTACTCCTGAGGTTTGGTGTTTCACCATCTTGTTTGTTGTTTTGTCAAATGAATTAAGGTGAGACATAGTCACAATTACTTATACAGCAACATGGATTATCTGAGAATCAGGGCAGTCAAGGTATTTTGTATCTATCTAAAGATATATGGATGAAGTTGCAGACTATGTTAAATGCATACAACTCCTGCTGGGCAAGGTCAACAGATGATGTTGTACAACCAGAGATGCTATCATATGTAGACAAAAATGCAAAGCATACTTTAGAAATAAGAACTGGGTATAGATTTGGACATTTTTTTTTAATCTTTTCTTGAGCAAAAAGTGGTGAAAATGGTTGCTAATGGTATAAACGAGAACACAGTTGGCCACAATTTTGCTGGCATCACTTATTAGTATGAGGTCAACTAGGAATGTCTCATGAGTATTAAAATTTGTTCTTAAAGTATGTCAGACTGATATAAATATCTTACTGCATGGACACAGTAATTGTAGCACCTTTATTTAAAGAAAAATGAAAAACTGTGATGCAAACATGTTTGTTTCCAGTGCCCAGATCCGCCTTAAAATATATTTGGAAATGGCCTGAAAAAAAGGAACTAAACAGAACTTAGATTGCATACCTTTTCTGCATTGCAACAAACTACAGATGTAATTTATAAGCTACTGTTAGGGCCTCTTTTCACTTTTTGTTTAACTCTCACTCTTCACTCATTCAGTGAGGGTTATTGAGTTCACATTTTATTAGTGGATTCACTGCAGCCACGGTGGTGCAGCGGTAGCGTTGTCACCTCACAGCAAGAGGTTCTCCCGTTAGATTCTCGGCTGTAGCAACTTCTGTGTGGAGTCGGCATGTCCTCCCCATGGTCGAGTGGCATTCAAAAGAAATGCGTGAATGGGCGTGCCTTCGTTGAAGGTTGGGTGTTGGACTGACACCTTGGCACTGTAAAAATCAACTGCCAATCATTAGCGGACCGGAGTTCTGCTGTGGTGACCCCTAACCGGGAAAAGCCAAAAAGAAGAAGACTGAAACATTTTCCAGTTCTTAGAACCCACAGAAGAAGAAATGCTTGTTTTCCTTGCACTGAGTAACAGAACATTGTGACAAAAATTATCTGAAATAATAAAGAACTCATTTACAAAAATATCACTTTATTGATCTTGCACAATTTGTTGTGTTTGACTCATATTGTGCCAGCCACTGACACAAACATGGTTAGATGTCAAAAACATTTTCCATTTATTGATCTTCTGCACTTGCAAGAAGATGTCTCTATATAACATGATATGTTGGCTGCTCTCCCAGAGACCTAGATACTTTGTTCCTAGACAGAGATAAGTCAGGCTGCTATACATGAGTCCTGTTAAATAGACAGCATGTACTATCCAGGGCAAAATATAGCTCCGAGGAAGTAATCATTTTTTTTTAAGTTGAAAACATTTTTGTTTAGCTGATATATATGGCCGTAACAACAACCATATCTGAGCAGCCGTGAGTTTTTTCACTAAGATAATTTGTATAACCCTCAAGGCATTTATTTTGGAATTAGCCATAAATAGCTGACAGAAAATCTACAAAACAATAAATTCCTTTGAGAAGGGGAACACTTGCTCAACTATAACTTTGTGTGCAAATTTAAGTCACTTAATTGGCTAGTGAACTGTTTTAATTTTAATACATTTATATAAGGCAAGCAGACTAAACCCAGTGGCCATTTTTCAGTTATGACCTGCTACAGAAAATGAAACAGGAAGTGCAATAATGCAGTTTGTTATTGTTATTACGCATAAGTCACTAAAGAAGAAAAAGAAGAAGGCACTCCATCAACTTTACATAATTCTTTGAACATAGGAGTGATATTGCACTATTACATGTCATTATACATTACTGCTACATTATCTGTCATCAAAATTGAATAATATCTTCCTTCTAGTTATGTATATAGAAGTCTAGTAGATGAATGTGAGTCGAAGACTACCGCTTGAACCAACAGATAAGACTTGAAAGTAAGACAGCCATTTCACATGCTTAAGCAACTCAATATATAAACTGTTATTCTTGTGATTCAATCTGCATGCTGCCTACTAAAACACCATTATGTTCCTTACAAAATGTTTCTGTTTTACTATGCAGTAAATTTATTAATAAGGTGGAAGGATTATATATTCTGGATCATGCAGAAAACAAAATGTTAATGCCAATTGTTTTGTAGAAACGTGAGGAAAATGTAGGATTAATTAAATGGTGGCCCTCATGAAAGATTCCTAAAATAATGAGCATGGCATACAATATTCTTCTGCTGTAACAAATATCTGGTGCCAATGCACTATGTGACACTTGAGCAGATTCATTTCCTTTGTAGTAATTAGTTTTTAATTGGAGATAATTGATTGTCTTTAAAAGGGTATGTGGGTGGCATGGGCAAATAACAATCATGTTATCTAGCGAGTACATGAAAGGAATGTCTAATATAATCTTCCTACATTTCATTCAGACCTTTGACATGGTGAACTATGTTCACTCAATGAACAAATCACTAAGTCAGGCATCAGTTCGGTGCAGATGACAGGAATGGTTCCAAAAATGTTATAGGGCACAAGTGAGTACTGTGTATCCTGAACTATGGTCTACTCTGTAAATTAATGCTCTTAGACTGGTACTGCTTTTGCTAAATTAGCATTTTTAAACAGCTGCTCATATATAATCTTCCTGCATTTGATTCAGGTCTTTGACATGGTGAACTATATTAACTCAATGAAAAAAAATCGCTAAGTCAGGCGTCAGTTCAGTGCAGAACTGTGACAGGGCGCAGGTGTGTACTGAATGTCCTTAACTATGGTCTGCTCTGTAAATTAATGCTCTTAGACTGGTACTGCTTTGTTAAATTGGCATTTTTCAAACAGTTGCTCATACTTCAGCTTTGATAACCATTTTAGCATGTTCATAATTCAGATGCAAAAGCTGACCTGTATGGGCTTCTCATATTGATAAAAATGTCACTTTCAACATATGTCACTTATGGAAATGCCATTGTACTGAGGAGTTAATGATTTGTCCATTAACAATGGTTAAAGTGCTGCTAAAGAAGTCTTGTTCATTAAGATTAAGGGCTGACAGTTCTGCAGTACAGAAATGTACAGGCTAACAGTTATGCTGTCTGTTTGTCAGTTTGTGTTGCAGGAAGATCATCACACCTACCATGCACTGCACATTGCACAAGTCAAGATCAAGACTTAAACATCTGCACTCGTGAGAAATGGAGTGTTACCTTATTTTACTATCTGCTCAAAAGCTGTAACAGCGGTAGGTTCATTCAAGCCAGCTTTTATCCTTTTTTCCTTTGAATGTTTCTGCTAACTGTTCTTTTACTGTCCTCTTGTCTTAACTAACACTCAAATTGATGGTTGTTTTTGTTAATTATATAGTGAGCGACATATGTGTGTGAAAGACTGAGTACTTTGATATCAAATGAATAAAGTAACTGTTTCAACAAGGCGAATGAAAATATGGCAACAAACACGGAAAAACATTTCCAAATGTTCACTACCTATGCACTGTTCCTCATAGCTATTCAAGGAATGAACAACGAAACTCCAAGAACCTCATGTTAATCACAGAAATAAAATGAAATGTCTTTATACCAGCTAAAAAAGGGAGAGTCATAAGGATTGCCAAGTCCTCATCTTTAATTGTCTCTAACTGACACTATCTTATTCATCATTGCAACATGAAGAAACCTAACTAATTTACCAGATATTTTAGTCCCATTAAGAATAAATGTTGTAATATTAATATTGTTATTATTAGTCATAGTGGCAGTAGTAGCAGTGGTGGTCATATTACAAAGTAACCTAATGCAAGCTATTTATATATGCAAAATGCATTCCCAGGTTTCATAAAGTGCTCAGGTTACTTTATAGATCCACCAAAGAGGAGACTTTGGCCTTTAGACTTTATTCTTTTTCCTATCTATGACAAAGGGACTAATTTGGTCTTAGGCTTATCCTTTACACAGAAAAGGAGCACAGAGCATTATTATCTGTGTTTTACTGAGGAGCGAGTATAGTTACCAAATATCCCTGGAATGTGTTCCAAAGCTTCCATGCATGCTGTTTCATGCCAATACTCTCATATATAAACAAATTGACAAAAAAAAAAAGACCTCAATGGTTCCTTGAGAGATGAAAGGAACCTGATTACTGACAGAGATACTTAGGCTAAGTTCAAGCCAGCCTCCGCTGCTCACTCAAAACTATGTGTACAGTATGCTGACTAACAAGAAAATTAATTTAATTGGGTGTAAAGGATTAGAGTCATTAGTCAGAGAGAGAGAGTAAAAGATGGGATCTTGTGACAGTATGGAGATAATGTACAGTAATACCAAAAGGATTACTAAGATTCTGTGGTGTGGACACTTAGTTTTACTAACATAAAGAGGTTATTAGCCAGGGAAGCAGGTAATGAAAACCAATGGCTGGTATTCATAGTCTGGGGCTTTGCATTTTCATAGCAGTAATCTTCAAAGAGTGATGCTACATGGTTATGCAAATCACAGACTTTCAGGATGAATATGCAAATGCAGAGGCCTTTCTATAAACATACCTCCCTATAACAAAAGTGTAATATGCTCAAAGCTAAAAAATAAGGGAGCTTTTGATATGCAAATAAGGGACATTACATATTTACATATCAGTAGGATTCATAGAGATGACTCCATACTGAGCTCGTTTGCATACCAAACTTGTAAATGGCCCTGAATTTCTCCAGTATGCAGCAATTTAACAGGAGAATAAGGAACTGTGAGGGGAAGGGAAAAACATTTCATTTGGTTTTAGGGATGTGCTTGTGCATACATGGGCAGACTACTGAGGGGATCACTAAGGAAATGTTTTATTTGGAGACAGTGAAGTGCTTGGGCATACATGCGGAGACTACTGAAGGGGTCACTGGGGGAAATGTTTCATTTTTATCTCGGTGAAGTGCTTGTGCATACATGGGCAGACTACTAAAGGGGTCTTTGAAGGAAACATTTCATTTAATGTCAGAAACATGCTTATGCATACATAGGCAGACTACTGAAGGGATCACTGGGGAAATGTTTCATTTGGTGTCACGGACATGCTTATCCATACATGGCCAGACTACTAAAGGGGCCAATGGAGGAAATATTTCATTTGGAGTTGCTGAATTACTTCTGCATACATGGGCAGACTACTGATAGGGACACTGGGGGAAATGTTTCACTTGGAGTTAGTGAAGTACGTCTGCATATATGGTCATACTACTGAAAGGATCATTGCGGGAAATGTTTTATCTTGTGTCAGGGTCATACTTGTGAATACATGGACAGACTACTGAAGGGGGTCATTGGGGGAAACATTTCCTCTGTTGTCAGGGATGTGCTTGTACATACCTGGGCAGACTACTGAACAGATTGGTGACAAAATGTTTCACTTTGGTGCTTGTGCATACTTGGACATACTGCTAAAGGATTCAGTGGGGAAAGGTTTAATTTTGGTGCTTGTGCGTACTTGGACATACTGCTGAAGGGATTGCTTGAAGAAATGTTTCATTTTGCTGCTTGTGTATACTTGGACAAACTGCTGAAGTGATCACTGGTCAACATTTTTTTGTCTCATTTTAATGCATGTGTGTACTTGGACAAGTTACTAAAGGGGTTGCTGAGAGAAATAATTCATTTGTTTTTTAGTGATGCGCTTGTGCATACTTGAACAAACTGCTGAAGGGATGACTGGTGGAAAGCTCATGGATTGCAACTCAGAAATGAAAGCTGAAGCACCACATTTAACAAGGGATGTGCATACTGAGCAATGCTGGACTATGAATTGTAAGAACACCTCATTAGCATATGCCACATTACAAAATTTCTTATTTGTATCTCATTATACTTAAGGCATTTCAAATTTGCTTAACTGTCCTCTATGAATCTCACCTTTGCTATACTCATTCATAAACATCAGGGAAACCTCTATCACATATGTGCAAATAACTATGAATGCTAGCCAATGTACTACATAAAGTAATATATGAGTTCATCTAGCAGAATGCTTTTCCAGAACAAAATGCAAAACTGAGTGTGATGATATGGGCAAGTGCCAGCATAGCCAACTGGAGTTTTGTAAAGAATGATGAGTACTCTGAATATCAAACTGATTTATTCAAGATGCTCATGTTACAAATGTATTAGAACTTTATGTCATTTATATATCAAACTGATTTTATACAGATGCTTGTGCTGAAAATGTATTTGTGAGTTTCCTTGTGTTGAAGTGTATCAACAGTGCACGATGCAGAAATGAAGAGAAATGTACAAGTATTATTGTAGCCAAATTAAATGTATATGTTTTAATAGAGGATACTGGCACACAGAGGTTAACTTTAAGAAAAATAAGGGACATTTAAATGAGTTGTTAAACCATTAAAAGTTACCCCACAGTGGTGAACAGGACCAGAGATGCTGGATATGAGGAAGAGCCTTTGTCCATTAGCTCAGTGAAAAAACAGGAGGCCCCAGGCACTGGCATAAACATTTTGATGTGTATTGTGGTTGCCTGTGCTAACTTTCCGTCTCATCTTCAAAGGGGAATACTGTGAAAACCTAGAGTCAGGTGGCCAGAAGAGGTCATTCTGTCAGCCTTCTTGGAAATTATATTTTAGATATTACAAAGATAAATCTCATAGTACTGAGCATTCTGTTTGGGAAGCCTGAGTAGAAAGCCCCTCACCCATAGCATATTGCCTTGTGGTAGTAAGTAACTTAACAAGGGAGCAGTAATTCTTTTAGATTCAGTCAGGAATATAGTGAAGCTTAGTTTAGATATTGTTTTGCTTTATTTGTCTGAGTCTGTCCAACAATGTTCTTTTAAATATTTCCTGTGATCTGAACTCTGTGATTTACTGTGAATCTATATTCAGTATTTTAATGTACTTTTATTATGTATTATTAAATATATTTAAAACTTTTATTATGGCTAGTCCTTGTAAAAAGCATCTAACCTTGAAGAGTGCTAATATTTATTTGGTGACATTGTGTGGGCCGCTCCAGAAGGCCTAGCTGTCTTGATGAACTACCTTTCCCAGGTGTGTGTGTGTGTGTATGTGTGTGTGTGTGTGTGTGTGTCAGATACTTGGGGCAGGGGCATGAAGCAGTGGGTTTACAGAGAGGTTGCTCAAAGACTTGGCTTGGACACTTGGCTGAGGACCTAACCTTACAGCTGTACCAGTGGTGAGTCTTATTAGATAACTGGAGGGTGGCAGATAAAGTGACATCCAGACCCCGGGCTGAGTGTGCTCCCTGTGTGCTCTTAAGGGAAACATTGTACTTCATGCAGAGGGGGTCTGCATCAGGAAATACTGAGTGTATCCATTTGTATTCCAAGTGCATGTCACTGTTCAGTGCCAGTGGTGAGGATTCAAGGTCCTTGATTACTGTTCCTCTATGGGGATGACACATATTGGTTGCCATCTCATATTGGTAGCAGTGGCAAGCATCATATTAATTGGTTGTCAGTTGTGGGACCATCACATGCTCACATATTGGTAACCAGTGGTGTGGATCTTGAATTCCTGAAGCGGGTAAGCAGTGGTCACTAAAGAAGGTGTTTGTGCTCTCACACAGCCACATGGTAGACATTCAGAGTTTCATATCACAATAGTTTTATTTATTTACTTTTTGTTAGCTTAATTAGTCAGGGAGAGCAGGCAAGGATGTCTGCACAAAATTATGGAAAGCTGACAAGGAGCCAATTGGCTGAGATGTGCCAAGCCAAAGGACTGGGGCATGCCAACCTGAATAAAGGTGAAATGACTGCAGTCTTAATCACAGCTACAGCACAGACCAGCCACCAGGAGGATAACCAGTCGGCTGATGGGGACTTGCAGCTCTCAGAAACAGGACAGTTCAACTTTTCCTCAAAGGACTTAAAAATCCATCTGGACTTAAAGAGTATTGAACTGGAGGCCAAAGGGTTGGAATTAGAATCAGCAGAGAAAATATGGCATTTGGAGGCTGAAGAAAAAGAGAGACTGAGATGTCTGAAAATTGAAGAAAATGAGAGGCAGAGGCAACATGAAAAGGAAATGCTGACTCTTTGCCAGGATCATGGAGATAATGGGGAAGGGAGTAACGATACCCCAGAAGCAAGAAAGGTCAGAAACTTCTTCCTCAGTACCAAGAAGGTGATAGTTTTGATATTTTTCTTCATATGTTTGAAAGAGTATGCAAACAGTGTAATGTTGACCAAGGGCTCTGGGTACAGTTTCTCACACCCTTACTCCATGGTAAAGCTGTAACTGTTATTTCTAAATTGTCTGATACTGATTGTTTAGATTATAAAAGAGTGAACCACTGTTTAAAGCAATGTTTTAAGTTAACAGCTGAAGCTTACAGAAAAAAAAGTTTTGTTTGTACAGATGCAAGGCAGATAAAAGCGTATGTGATTATACTGCTGAACTAAGCACTATTTTCATAGGTGGGTGAGTATGTGTCTGGTCACCACTTTTTAAGGGCTACAGACTTTTGGTGAATGAACAAGCTCTTAGCACTTTGCCTGAGGACATCATAATCTGGTTGGCACAAAGGGAATGCAACTCTATAGATGAGTTGGGAAAAAAGGGAGACCTATAACTAACAAACAGGGTATCACTGCACAAGAAAGGGATAGCCAATACTGCACATGGATCTGAGTAAACCCATGGGGGCAGCCTAAATTGCCTCAACAGAGTCCTCCAGTAACAGGGGAAGCCACTAGTTCAGCTACGCGGTCAGGATCAAGGGTTAAATGTTTTAAATGTAACCAGTAGGGCCATGTAGCATATAGATGTCCATAGAGGCAAGGCGGGGAACAAAAGGTGGGGGAGCCAGCAAGTGGGAATAACAGAATCCCAGTGGTAAGTTGTCTGCAGACAACAGGGCCACCAAACTACAGCAGAGTTTATATCTATTCTTGATGGATGGACAACAGGCCACTACCTAGAGAAACACAGCCTCTGATATAACCATTGTAACGCCTGCAGCAGTTAAAGAGGAGCAGTACTTGCTTGCGCAGTCCACTCCAGTCAGAGTTTAAGAGGGATTCCATTCCAAATGCTTTTGGCCAGGGTTCACCTTGACTGGGAGGGTGGAAAAGGAAGCAAAGAAATAGGCGTGTTTGAGGATATCCCTGCAGATGTCTTGATAGGGAATTATTCTGTTAATGCAGTACCTTGTGTGCATGCAGTGACACACAGTCAGGCTTTTAGACAAGCATGTGGGTCTGGTAGCCTGGGGGAGACCCAGACAGACCACACACCTAAAGCCAGGACTGGTGATTTGGCTACGTCATGGAGGGAGCTACCCTGTAGCAGTGATACTGAAGGTGAGCCACAGCAACTGGTGGGTACTGATGCTCCCTTGGACAGAGTTACTGCAAGGGTAGAGGTGAATAGTAATACTCAGGCTGACAGTGAGACATCACTGCCAGAGGATACCAGACTTCCTGTGAAAGGGGAGCTAGGAAGAGTTACAAAGAGAGAGTTGAGACAGGCTCAGCTCTCATACACTACATTACAAGGCCTGAGGGACGTAGCTAGGGAGGCACCTGACTCTCAAGGAAAAGGGGATTCTGTGTAATGAAACAAAGGGTTACTGTATAGAGTGTACACCTGAAGGAGGGCTAGAAAGTGAGGTAATGCAGCAGTTGGTAGTGCCCAGAACCTACCATCTGGCACTTCTAGTGATATCCCATGACATTCCCTTTGCAGGTCATATAGGCATAAAGCATACCAACAGATGCATTATGCAGAACTTTTATTGGCCTAGAATTGCAAAGAAATGTAACAGGGTACTGCAGGATCTGTGAGCAGTGCCAAAAAGTAGGCCAGACAGGAGACAAGGCCAAAGCTCCTTTGATGCCTTTGCCTGTGACTGAGAAGCCATTTCAGAGGGTAGCTATGGTTATTGTGAGACTGCTGGGTACCCCAAGTTTCACAGGGAAGAAATATATCCTAATGGTAGTAGATTATGCTACTAGATACCCTGAGGTGGTGGCTCTGTACTCCATCAAAGCAGACAAGGTGGCAAATGCTTTGCTAGAGATTTTCAGCAGGGTAAGTTTCCAAAGAAACATTGACAGGCAGAGGTGCCAATTTCATGTCAGACCTGCTGGCTTGTCTGAGGAAGTGCTGTGGGGTGAAGCATCTAAAGACAAACCCTACCACCCCCAGACTAATGACCTTGTGGAGAGGTTAAACTCTACACTAAAGACCATGCTACAGGCATTTGCAGACCAGATTAAGAGGGAGTGGGACAATATTTGCCTACAGAGATGTGCCCCAGGAATCCAAAGGTTTTTCACCCTTTGCGTTGCTGTATGTACATAGGGAGATGGGGCCTTTAGATTTTATTCATGATGAGTGGGAAGGTGAGTTTGAATCCCACAAGCAGTCTGTAGTGGCATGAGCCCTAAACCTCAGGACAAGGCTTAGGGAGCTCATAGGCTTGGCCCAGGAGAACCTGGCAGGAGCCCAACAGCAGAAAAAGGTCTGGCGTGACAGGAATTTTTGAGCCAGAGAGTATGCTGTGGGGCAGCAGGTGATGGTTCTCATTCCTGTCAGGCACAATAATCTGCAGGCAACTTGGGAAGGACTCTTCAAGGTGGTAAAGAAGGTCAGTGATGTTAACTGCATGATAGAACTGCTAGGCAGGAGGCAGGGTCACAATTTGTACCATGTTAACATGATGAAACCTTACCATAATGAGGAGGCCCTTGTGCTAAGTATTGGCAATAGGAGGCAGGAGGAGTCTGCTGAGAGGGAATCTCTGGCTACAGGGAGCCAGCCTGAAAAATCCCAAATTACTATGGTGGAGTCTAGGGTTGCAGGTGTATGATGGAAAAGTACAGCATGGTAACTGGGTCAGCATTGCCAATGTAGCTGGAATCTCAAGACAGGGAATGGGGTTAGGTATTCCCAGATAGGCTCAACCCTCTCAAGCAACATTTCTCAAAGGTCACTGGAAAAACTAGCTTGAGTTCTCATGGGGGAGAAGTGTGACAAACCGAAATGCTGCCAGCCCAGCTAGCTGGACTTTTGTAAACAATTATATTTCACTTGAAAATATTAATACGATTTATATAGAAATGTGACACTGCCAGCCCAGCAATCTGGAATTTTGTAAATAATCATATGTCATTTGTGAATATTAATATAATCCATAGGCTTATCTTACAAATTTAAGAGAACTTTATGTTATGTGTATATTAAACTACTGGTGCAGAAGTGTGTTGAACTGTATGCTCTGTACTGAGCTTCAAGAATGTAACACAGTGTACCCTACTGGAAAAGAACAGAGTTAAATTTGCAAACTATTAACAAAATAAGTGAATTGTTTTATGATTGCGTTTATCTCTCAGCTCCACTGAAGGAGACAGGATGTCAACAGCTAGAGGTTTCTTTCTATTGTCTTGAAACAGAAATAATTACTAGGTTTGGAATGTAAAGGGGTTTTTATTGCTCTGTGACTCCTCATAGATGCACATCTGAGAGATAAGTATTTTTTACAGGGAAATGTTAAATTCTGCTGGTATATGTTAGC